>NC_087480.1:46705221-46745221 GCF_036417665.1 Passer domesticus
GAGAGGGGAACGGAGATGAGTGAAGGCTGGGGAGCGGCCAGGGACACGCAGGGAAATCTGAAGTCTCGTCAAAACACGGCTGAGCCAGGCTGCTGCTGGGGGCCAGCCCTCTGCGGCGGGGGCCGGGCAGGCGGCTTTATTTCTGGGGCTCCCGCTTGCTTCCCAAAGCCGGGTTGGGTTTGCTGGCCAGGTCCCCCAAAGCGCAGGAACGGCATTTCACGAAAAGAACCACACCACCACCTCCTCCTCCGCCCAAGAGGGGAAAGAAAAAAAAAAAAAGCCACAAGAAAACCCCAACACACAACCCCCCTCAACTCCGTAAAACCCCAAACCCGGCCGCTTCTCTCAGAAGCCGCGGCCAGACCCTGCTCCTCCCGTGTAGGACATCCCTCCGTTCCCTGTGCGGGTGCGGAACCGGGAGCTGCGGTGTGACAAATGGGGCGGCGCGGGGGGGCCGGGGTGGCGGCGGCCGCCCCTGACAGACACGGGGGGCAATTATCACAGTGTGATGAAAGAGCCTCCGCCAGGATGTATTGCACCGCTAATTACTGTCCTTTTTCTACAGGCTTCTAATGTGAGGAAAAACACGCGGTGACAAGTGTGGAAAAGAGCAAGCACTAAATTACTGTCAGAAAAATAAACGGCGGAGCGCGGCGCGGGGCGGTGATTTACGGGGGCAATTAGTCACCGCCCCACGGAGCCGCCGGGGCCCCGCAGCAGCCCCGGGGCTGGCCCGCCTCCGGCTCCGGGCCCAGGCCGGCACCCAGCACGGCCATCCAGGGCTCTCCCGCTCCTGCGGCTCGTTTTCTGCCTGCTCCAAAAACAGGGGTGTGGGAGGAGAGAGGAGCCACCCCAAAAGCCACAGCATGTTTGCAGAGAAGGTGGGTGTGCCGTGGATCTTCTTACTTGTGGCAAGCGGCTGGTGCCCAGGTGTGGGGTGGTTAAAGAAGTGATAAGGTCTTGTTACATGAAAAATACTCCTGGAGACCAAAGGCTGGAAAGCTGCTGGACTGGGTGAGAGGATGGAGGTGGCTGCACATCTTAAAGCCTCCCAGTCTTAGAGAAGGGCCAGCTTTGCTGGCTAGCTGGGAGTGGACATGATAAACCTATTTATATGCTGTTGTTTCACCAGGGTGGAGTCTAGGAGAGATGTTTTAATTTGAAGCTAGCAGCAAAGAAATGATGGGCAATTCAAGCTCTGTCCCAGCCTGGGACCATGACAGTGAACCCCTAGCCAGCATGTTGTGGAGTTTGTAACTTTTTGCCCCATCTGTTCTTGTTGACCTAGCAATCCTTACTTAGTGGGTGCCTGTGTGTTAGTTTTCATTTTATAAGGCCTTATTGGCCACCTAGGCCTTATGTGCATGTCCTGAGCAGGGGCAGTGCTATTCGACCTGCCAGCCTGGTGTCTGGCTCCTGCACATAGCTGGCACTGGGATAATGGGAGACAGCCTGTCCGAGCTGGCTGCAGCAGCTGGTGCCAGCCAGCCCTGCCAGGACTGCTGCCAGCAGCAGGAGGAGCGTGCCAGGGCCTGCTCATCAAGCAGCAGACCCATGGCTGCCACCGTGGGACAAAGGGAACGCAGCAGAGCACGTCCCTCTTGACATGGCACCTCTTGGGAAAGACAGGAGTCTGTCTTTTGGAAGAGAATGCAAGCTGGAGGATGAAGGGCTGGCTCTTACAGGTCCTGGTGGTTTCAGTAAGCGGCCCTCTCTCCCTGCTCCACTTTCCCACCTGGTGGGTGGGATGTGGCACCTGCCTTTGGGAAGTACTCAAGACTTAGGAATGATCACAGAGGCAAAGCATCAGTGGTTATTTTGGGGTCTGCCCTAAGCTGCTTCTTCACCTCCTAGAAGTGATTTTTGCAGGATATGGGCGTGTGTGCTCATGAGGTGCTTCTGGTGCTCATTTCCTTGCAAGGTGCAGTCCCACTCCTCCACAAGTTGTTAGGCAGCCTCCTAATAAGTGATGTGACCAGCACATCTCTCGTGGAATTTTCTTTCTCCCACTGGAACAACTGTTTGTTTATGTTCTTCAAATCAGTAATAAATATCTTTAATTCTTGTCTATGGTGTGCTTGTTTTCATTACTGACAGGGAGGTCAGAATTCTTCGAGGAGGAATTGGAGAGAGAGAGACCGTGAACCATCAATGCCATGGGATTTTCTCCCATATATTTCAGACTAGGTCCTAAGAAAGTGCTTAGCACAGTCTTCTGCGCAGACATGCTTGAAACTGGTGAGAGATATTTCTGAAGCTCTGAATGAAAATGTTTTCCCAGCATCACTGGTACGCCCTGGGCATGGCTCTACAGCCGCTCTAAGGGCACAGACAACGTTCATGAATCTGACTGCTTCCAGTGGGCAGTCAGCGGGGAGCGTGGAGGAAAGGTTTGGTGTGAACACAAATCAAAATAAAAATGCAAGTGGGGATCCTACTTGAAAGCCTGTACAAACACCTCAAAAGTAATTTTTATTTTTTCCATAACCAGTGGATATTTCTGGGGTACACGTACACACAGAGGCTGGGCTTTAGCCCCATGCCTTATCCAAGCAGTAGCATCTCTGACTCTGAGAGGATGTGCAGAGATCTGGGGCTCCCAGCACTCCTCCAGGGTTGTCTCTGGCACTGTCTAATGTAACTTACCTGAGCCTCTCAGTGACAGGAGTCTCCTGTTCTCTCCTGCTTGTGCTTTCCTACCTGCCAGCTCTTGGATAACTTGCTGCCCCGCTTTGCCACCTTCATGATCCATGCTGCTGGACTTTTAAAGAAAGGGTCAGCCCTGGACCTCCTGCTCTCCAGGTAAACACTGATCCATGGGCTTTCACAGTGGGTGAAGAAGTGGATGCATATCTGTTTTAAAGTCCAGTGCTGCCTGCTCAGAGGATGGCAGCTGGATCGATATCCCCAGGGATCAAGGGTGAGGGATCATTTACGTCCTTTTGGGGGCACCAGGGATGCAGAAGCGAATGGAATCCCTGCCACACCATCGAGGGATGGGCTCTGTTGGGACATAACACTAAAGGAGAGTTTAGATTGATAAAGTGAACATATGTGTTGTGCTGGGCATCAGTTTGGAGGCTGTGGCTCACACTTTGCCACTGTCCCACCTTTGGTGGCTCAGAGGCCCTATAGCTGCTCTGCTCCTGTGGAATGTGGTGTGCTTGGAGGTCCCACGTGAGGATCTCATAGCAAGGGCAGTGGTTTTGGCCCTTAGAAACCACAGTGACTAATTTTTTTCAAGGGAAGGTCTTGGAAGAGCAACAATCCTGAAGTGACATGAAGCAGGTGAGTATCAACATTTTTTTAATAGTTTATGTCCATTCAAATAATCCCTGTTTGGCAGAGCAGCCACAAGCCAGCACAGGTGCCTTTATTGCAGGATGGCATGATTTGCATGTGTGCCATGTGAACACACTACAAAATTGCTGAGCCATGGTTTTGAGATTAAAATTCATTTTTTTTTAAAATGCAGACATAAGAAGTTCTATAGCCATGTTTGTAACTAAATAGTCATTACTGCTGCTCAAATCAGTTGTCATAACCTACATAATAATTGTTGCCAATTTTTCCCCATTTTTATTTTATATTGAGTACTAAGTGAACAGTAAGGTTCTACATAGCATTCAATGAATCTGGTATTCTGGATGAGTTTGGAAAATAATTCTTCATAATTTTGTTTACTGGCTGCTTTTGTTTACTGGATTGCTGGTTGGTCAGTTAAGCCTCCTCTCCTTGGGGCAGTGCCAGGGCTGTTGTACTGGTGATACTTAGCAAGTCCAGTGGGATGTTGCTGGGGAAGACACAGAAAGGTAAGGTCAAACCTTCTCAACCTTGACAGCAAGTAGCTTCTCTTTGGGGAAAGTGGTTCTTAATGCAGAGGCTGCAGCTTTACTTCATTTATTCAGACAGTTTTTCTACCTGGCAAACTCCTCCAAACCTGAAGAAGTAGCCAACAACCAAACAGTTAAGAGAAATATCAAAATAAAATATTTCTGATAGATTTCATAAAGTATGAGTTATAGCAGAAAAAAATTATTTTGGATTAAATATATTGTATTCAATTTTTCAATCCAGTAATGTATTTTTATTTATCTGAAAAGATTTAAGGTGGCCCAAACTGCTTAGATGGCATGTAGGAAGCATTCCAGTTTGACAGAAGCTTGAATTGATTGCTTTTCTGAGGGAGGGAAAAAAAAGGAGTTTTATTTAAATCAACTTTAAAGCTTTATATTAAAGGGTGAATATTGGTAGCTGGAGAATATGTTCTGCCTTCCCCTCATATTGCAGCTGGACAGCAATAGCCAGCCTTCACTTATTTATTTATTTCCTGCACAGAGGGGAGGAAAATATAGGTCCATGAATCAATCTAGATAATGGGGAAGGCTGAATGTAATAAATAATACAGTAACAACCCTAAACTAATGAGCTGTTGCTAAGGTACATTTCACAGGCTCATCCTCTATATAAAAAGTCACTAATAATCCCTTGGTGTAATCAGATGATAAAGCTTTGCCATAAGGCAACACCTGTGCAATTAAAGCTGTGGATTCTTTTGCACGTTTCATTAATTTCAGGATTTTGTAAAGGCACAATGACTACACTAATAATCTAGTCTACTTGACTCCATGTCTACTGGAAACAGGGTGTCTAATTAGGTAAAGGTAATTAATTAGAGATAAATGGAGCTAATCAGACTCGGTTAACACTAATTCTCTGAATTAAGACATTTTGGGACACCTACTATTCCACTGGCTTTGATGTTTCCCAACAAACACCGAGTTGGAAAGGAGTCAGAAACACAAGGTTTATTCTGCCAGCCCAGTCCTGCAGCAGCTCTGGTTAGGGGGCTGTGGGATTCCAGCTGTGCTCCTTCCTGTGCCTCTGCTGGGAGAGGAATCCCCTCCTGCTCTGGGGTGTTGGGGCCTTGGTTTGACACCCCTGGGAGCCATTGCTTGTATTTTTCCTGGCTTCTGCCAGGATTTTGCTGATTGTGGTATTTTCCCCACAGCTTCTTCTCTTGATGTGGGGATATTTTTAAAATCTGCGGTGTGCTGGTGTTTGAAAGGGCCACCACATCCTCTGCTGTGGACAGCATTCAAAATTCAGAATACTGTGCCTTATTTCAGGGAAGAAAGTAGGATAAAATAAATAATAATAAAAAAAAAACCCAAAAAAACAAATGGCAGCCAGTTTAGAAGAAATCTGTATTATTTAGTGAAAGGATCAGGATTTCACTGGTGGTCTGTGTATTTGTAAGTCTTTGGAGGTCATGAGCTGTTCTGGTGTGGTATCAGGTGCTGTTCGTCTTGCTTAGGTAATCAACCACAATTGCATTCAGGTGCCAGCATCTTCAAACCTAGCAGCACTATGGGGCAGAGGAGAATAAATGTGAGTGGGATGAGAAGTGAGCAAGAAATTGAGTTGCTTCAGTCTTGTGGAATTCCTACATGCTGCTATTGCTAGAGCTGTGTTAGGAGAGTCCTGTTTTGCCTTTTTTTCCACAGGTAAGTGTTACTTCCTTGCATGAATTAGAGTGTAATCCTGGTGGCAGATTTGGTGGAAAGATGCTGTGACTGGTAGATGCCTACACTGAAATGATAGTGTTACCACCTCCAGCTTTGTTAGTGTTTGGGGATGGGGCCGTGCTGGGCATGTGGAGCAAGTGCACTTTAGAAGGTATTGCCTCTTGTCTCTGCGTGGTGTTAAGCTACAAAGATGATTTCCCCTCCCCTGTGGACGGTCTGCTCATTTCAGCTACAAAGCACAGCTGATGGAGAGTTCTTCATCTATTGCTTGAGTGCTGGGAGGGGTGGGAAGCACTCTCCCTGCCAGCATCTAAAGAAGACCAGATGCTTTTTTAAACTTGTATTTCTAAAATACCTCAGCTGATGTTGCACAGTGTGGTACATAACTAACAAGAGTGAGCCAGGAATGAGTGCTTGTAGGGTGAGCTATAGCCTGAGGTAAGTCTCCATGAGCTGAGCTACACTGGCCTCAACAGAGGAGATGAAATAGAAATGTCTGAATACTTCTATTACAAGATACTTTTTGGATTGACCTTTCAATAACTTGTTAAACTACAGAAAACATTTCTGTTTTCTAGATGCGAAAAACCTGCTGGGTCACACAGTCCACAAATGCCCCTCTGGATATTTTTAATAGCAGCTTGGTGACTTTGGGCTTTCAGGAGCTGCTGGGGCTTGGGCCCCACTGTTCGAAATAACTTGCATTTCCAAGGATGGACAAAGCCTGGATAACAGTTTCAGGGTAGTGGATACAAGAGAATTGTTGCAACTGCAGCATCCAGAGAAGTGAAATGATTTGGGGTGTGTGCCCCCTGTACACTAGGGAGGCAAAATGCTGCTGTCTGCTGGCTTGGCTGCACCCTGTTAGCGTGGAGGTGGGCCAGAGCCCAGAGGACAGGCTGCCAGCCTTTGGGTGGGGCTGCAGAGCAGTGGTGTGGGACTCTAAGCCCAATTTGCCGACAGCAATTTAACCCCTCTTGTGCTTTGAGGTCACCAGTCAGTCTTCAATCACATTTATATTTTTTGTATCATAAGAAATTCAGGGGTTCCAGCACAGCAGGTTTCAATCTAGTTGCTGATGCACTTGTCCTCTTGAATACAGTCCTGTCCATTGCCCAGGCGTCAAAGCTTTGAGGAGGTCCAGTTCCACACACTGTGCAGGGAAAGGGGGAGATGTCCTGTTTGGGCTGACCACTCTGCACCTGCAGTGCTGAGTGCTTCTCTAGTGGGAAGGTGAGCCAAGTGTCTCGAGTGCCTGGAAGCTCTGAACATGTCAGAGTCTGTTCTGCTTCAGAGGTGAGTCACTGTCCTCCAGTCTGTCCCTCCTTGTCATCTGCAGGCATGGATGAGCAGCTGCTGGTCTTGGACTCCATTGCAGAGTTGCTGGATGTGCACAGACGTGTTCAGGTGAGTGCTAGCTAAAGGAGGGGGTTCAGCACAGCTGCATACAGGCTTTCCCCTCACTGCAGAGAAACGGGCACTGCCATGGTTACTTTGACCCATTTGGGGTTTCTCACTGAAGTCACAGCTCTGTTCCACCAGTGTCTGCTTTCAAAAACTCCCTGGGTGACTTCAGTGTGTGGTCTGCAAGACTGCCTGGGCTGTGTGCTTGGTATGCTGTGGTCTTGAGCAGGTTGGTTGTGGCAGGGGAATGGTTCTGTATCGGGAGTGTGAGTGGGTGTGGAAAGTAAAAATGAGTGAAAAAGGTTGCTGGTTTTTGAACTCGGACGTCTCTGCTATCTGCTTTCAGTTTGCTTCATTTCTCTTTGGCTTTGTAAGAAAAAGGATATGAAGTAAAGAAAACAAAACCATGTGGCAGGAGAAATAGGATGAGGAAAGTTGAGGCTGAGGAAAGGAGCGAGCGTTGAGGAGGAGCTGGTGCCCGGTGCCAGGGCAGAGCCCGGTGCCAGAGGGATGCACAGCTCGTGCCCCCAGGGCAGTGTGGGGGCTGTGCCCCCCTGCCAGCCCCGGCCCGGTGCCACCGCAGGGCAGAGGGCACCCAGCCCTCAGCTCCCTGCCGAGTCTCTGGTCCTCAGGAGTAGGGTGTGGGACAGCCCTCGCTGTCCCAGCTGGGCTGCAGAGGACTGGTAGGTGAGAAGGGGGATTTAAAATGTTCCTATATTCAAACTAAATGTTTGGTTAATTTCAAGTGTTAAGTAAATACCTTTAACTGGCTAAATGATAAGAGCAGAAAATTCCTTAGTGATGAACTCAGTTCTTCTTTCCTCCATCATTTTTCATAACAACCTTCCTGCTTGGCCTTTGCTGTTTACGAGAGCTGCATCAAAGCAGTTTCTCCATGGCTCTGGGTTACAGCGAAGTCCATAATCCAGTGTCTTGTCAGGCACTGGAGTTTTCAAACTAGCCTCAGTATTTGTGCCAGGAATGGAACCTCTGTTCTTAAAAGCAGCAGTGAGTTCCCTGCTCTCCCACGGTATGCAGAACGTTCCTGAGCAGCTGCTGCTCAGCACTGCTTCTATTCACACACAAACACTGGCTGTAAACGTCAGATTTGTCAAACAAACACTGTGCTAAAGCTAAAGAATGTGTTGTGCTTTTTGTTGAATGATAGAGGACTGTGTAGAATAAGTTTGGTGTAGAATAACTTATTTCATTATGACCCCTGTTACCTTCCTGTAAAGCAAGTCAAAACATTGTGTAGTGTGGGGTTTAACTGCACCACAGTAACAAAATGCTTAATACTTTAAGGAGGGAGTTCTAAAATTTAATAGTTTATTTTATTATTACTCTTTTTGATATAATTAACTAGGCATGCACTTCAAACTCTATCCTCCTCGCTATTGAAATGTGGTTTTATGTTTCACTATGGGGGGGAAAAAGAAGTCTGTCAGACCGTGGGTCTCTCCCTTGATGCACATCTTTAGAGTCTTTTTAGAGACAAGCAAGCCATTTTGCTGTCATTGGTCTTGCTCAAATAGAGGGTGTTTATCCATGCAGTCCCCTGGGGAAGGGTGTCAGGGAGGGATCTCTGGCCAGCAGCTGACACAAGTACAGCATCCTCCAGTGCTCAGCTTGTATGGTCCTTGCCTCTGCAGCAGCACTCCTTGGACACCTGTCCTGACTCCAGGTAATGCCTTTGAGTCTGCTACTCACCTGGGCTGAGGCTGTGTTGAATGATCCCATCAGGGGAAAAGGGAATCTGGGCTGGAGGACCCTGGCAAGGTTGCTCCCTGGAGTTTCACTGTGTCTGGCATTGTCTCCTCAAAGTTTGGCCTTAAAACCCACTCAGCACCTTCTGCTTAACTGCACAGGCTTTTATTCTCATGTAAAGATAGGCAGGCTGAAGTGTTTGTGTGATAATGCTGAAGAAAATACCTATTTGAAGGTATTATTTGTATTTCCATGCTGAACTTGCAGCTTCATATCAAAGACATCGCATCTCCTTTTACAAAATACCCAAAGTGAGCAGACTGATCTCCCACCCAAATGTGTGTGTGGTTCTGTGGTGGAGCCACACTGCTACAGCAGACTCACCCCTCTGAAGAGGTGGACAGAATTCCCAGCTTCCACCTGTGTGCCTGGGGCCCATGCCTGTTCCTCTGGTCATGTTGCATGTCCTTTCATGGAGCAGAGTGGCACAAATCTACTTCATTTTATGGAGGCTGAGGCTGGACTCCAGTTACAAAACTGCCCATGAAGCTCACTATAGTTCTGTCCTGTTTTTTACTAGTCCTTTGGGTGATTCACTTCCCCTCCTTGTATCAACAATCACTAGCTTTCAGACTGATGCAGCTATTTCACAAGTGCCTTTGTCAGCAAGCAGCCAGCAAATTCTTTTGGGAAGTATGTTGGGGACCACATCTGGGAAAGCCTTCCCATCTCAGCAGGAATAGTCCCATGAAAACATGGAGGCTGGAGAATGAACGTGGGCAGAGCCTGGAGCACCACCCATATCTTTGATTTGCGTGATCTGTAGTGCTTCCGTGGCAGAGGGAAGGAGCAGGGAGAGCTCATGTTTGGGGTGGGTGTGTGCCATATGCTGCAGCACTAATAAGGTTTGGGGTGCTGATGCTGTTGCATGTAGTGGGAACTGCTGGTGGCATCAGCTGTGCAGATCCCCATGGCTAGGAGTTATAGAAGCCTCCAGATCCACATCTATGGCTGCACCAAAGCAGACTCTGCCCGGTGTCGGTGGGTCCCAGAAGGCACTGGTGGTGCTGTGCCTTTGCTTGCAGAGCCTGGCGCTTCCTGAGCAGGCATTTGTGGCAGGGCTGGATGAAAGGAGAGGTGCAGGGAGCTGCTCTGTCTGCTCAGACTGGGTTTTGCATGCAGGCTGTACCATCTGAAGCACCAAGAGCTGCACAGGAGGACTTATCCTGTAACTAATTTATCACATGGGACATAAACAGCTGAGGAAATTCTCAAAGTATCCTAAGAATGTGCGTTTTCCTGTCCAGTCTTTTTGCTTTAACAAGGTGTTTTCTGTGTGCAGGCTGTTGAGGCTTAGGCCAGTTTGGATGAGGTTCCTGTGTGTGACCTACCCTGTCCTTAGGCACTGCTCTGAGCCTGGGTGCCAGCCCAGAGCCTGTGCAGGGTGCAGGCTTTTTCAGCACCGATGATGTGATGCTGTTCTACATCACATCCCAGTGGGCTCTTGGGCGCTGACTTCACCACCAATCCTGCTGGCAAGGCTCACAAAGCCCTTGGTTGCAAACCCTTTTTTCCCTCCACCCTTGTGCCAGGTGAGTGCTCGAGGTCTCAGTGCCCGCGCTGCCCCTAACGTGGGCTGGATGTGTTTGTTTTATCTGGGCTCTGAGTGCCCTGTCAGCTGCTGCCCAGGGCTCTGCAGGGATCCTCTCCCATCCTGGGCTGGTGCTGGGCTCTGCCCACCTGGCTGCCAGCTCCAGTTCTGCTCAGCCCCTCAGAGCACGACCCTGCAGGGTGACATATGGCAGGAGAGAGGCAATTTAGGGCAGGCCCAGAAACCAGAGGCAGCGTTGTTACAAGCGGGGCCTTGGCTTCACTGGCACGACATGAAAGACTCTGTTGGTGCCTGCTGGAGCTCGGTCTCCTCTGGCTCTCCTGGCAGCTGCTGCTCCCCACAGCATTTGTAATCCCTGCCACAGTGGCTGCAGAGGGGTTCAGGGCAAAGGATGTGAGTGGAATTAGCAAATTCTTCCATCCACAGCAAAATTCTTAATTGTACTGGATAACGTTTTGGTCAGTTCCTGATTGTGAATTTCCTAGACCCTGTTTGTTGGCTGAAAAAGTTGAAACATTTTGGTGTTTCATATTTAATGGTACTTAAAAGCAGTCACAGATACACAGCAGTCTGGAGATGCTTTATTTGCTCATTTCCAATAGAGAGCTTTCTGTCCTCTTCTTTGTTTCACTGAGAAAATTATAAACTTTTTCTAAGATTTTTTTTCTGCTTGTTAAGGAGTAAAGGCCACCAGTTCTGGTCTCTTACCAGGATTTTTTTAGATTATTTATTTTGTGAATGACCACAAGTGATACGGTGGCTGGTGAGGGTGGCACAGCCACACTGCTGGTTGGCTGCTACAGCCAGGGACATCTAAAGTGGCTGGATGGGACAATGTGGAAGCTGAGTAACCTCTTGAGGGCTTTTGCTAGAAGCTGTGGCACTTGTGGTCTGGGTGCAATCTCCCTCATCTTTCTTCAAATTCCATTGTTCAGGAAAGCAAAAAAATGACTCGCATTATGAGAGAGATTGTTTCAATACACATAATTTGAGAGTTGAAAAATTGGAACGCTAAGTTTAAAGGTTTATTATAATGCTCAAAATAATGCCTGAGATGTTCACCCAGACATTATCTTAGAATAAATCATACAGAATTATAAAGTTTAAAGAAATATGTCTAAGTGCATGTCAGTGATATGATAGTGAGAGATTTGGCTCCTTGTCCCTTCATTAAGGACAAATTCACCCCGAGGGCATAGTCTGATCTTGGCAAATAGTGTTATAATAGCAAAAGAATATTGCCTGCTGGATAGCAGACATTGATGATTAAATTTAAGTGTGTATTGTCCATATAAAGTAAACAACATGCCTTTTTTTCCTGCTTTTTGTGAACATTCATCACTGGTGCTGAAGATGGAAGATGTGGGCTTGCTAATTATTGTGTTTTTAACTGATAATATACTGTAAATTTTGTATAATACAACTGTGACCTTATAGACAATGCAAGACATGACAGCAGGCCCATAATTATAGCATGCTGAAGAAATGCTTGTTATTATCTACTATTTTTAGGAGCAGTGTGCAGAGCCTCTTAATTTACATAAGCTTTAGACATTCACACATTTTCTGTCTTTGCTTATGGATGATAAATTTTGTTCAAATTAAAGATGAAGACGTTGTGTTAGGTGAGAGGTTAGCCAACTGGGAACTTGATTACTGTGAACAACAAAGAAACTGAAAAAGGAGTATTTATTTGAGAAAGAATTGTTTAACCCAAGATTCACAACATGAAAACTGCAACATTCAAATAGAGTCTTGGTAACTCGTGATTTGAGAACTGGTTAAATGATAATGGGGAGAGAAAAGAAAACAGGGAAAAATCCTATAATCTGTTTATCACAAGGAAATGGAATGTTGCAGTGTGTTCTTATAAGGAATGAATGTTTTGTGCTTCTTAAGGTTTCCCTGTTGAGTGCTGAGGACACAAAATATTTCAAGGAGGTTCTGTGGTCACCTGCTCCCTGGTCTGTGTGCCCAGCTGCTTGCCAAGCCCTTCTCTTGGCTGTGCTGAAGGCTGCAGCCCTGAAGGGCTGCTGAGGTGTCCTGGTTTGGGGCTGTGAGGCTGTGCCCCTCCAGGGAGGGA
Organism: Passer domesticus; assembly: GCF_036417665.1. NCBI lineage: Eukaryota > Metazoa > Chordata > Aves > Passeriformes > Passeridae > Passer > Passer domesticus. Next base: position 46,717,556 of record NC_087480.1, read on the forward strand.
CAGCATAGCCAGTGATGGAAGCTGCCCCCTCCTCCTGGGGCCTCAGCCTGTCCCAGCCCAGCCTGAGCAGCTGCCTTGGCCTCAGCAGCAGCAGCGCTGGTGCTGCCCAGCAGGGCCTGGCTGCTGGCAGGGCAGTGCTGGCCACCAGCAGGACCACCAGCCATCCACTGGGCTACCTGCAGCAGCCTGGGCTGGCAGCTCTGGCACTGTGTGGTGCTCGGGCTGCTGGGCAAGCTGGAGGAGATGCCAAAGCAATGAACCCTGCTTTGCCTCTCTGAAGAGCCCTTGGTGATGTTGGGAAATTTACCCTCTCATCTCCCTCAGTGAGCTTTGCTGGCCACAGCCTGCATGTTCCTAGGTCAGAGCAATGCTCCAGACCCCCCTGTCCCTGTCCCCATGGGCCAGGCAGGCAGCTGGAGGTGCACAGAAGAGCTGGCAGTGCTTCTTGCTGCACCATGTGGCTGAGCAGGGCACTTGGGTTTGTGGTTTTGGTCCAGCAACACTGGTAACCCATTGGTGCAGAGGTGCTACACTGCTCAGCTTCCTTCTGCTTTCTGCAACCCTCACAAGGCTGTTCCCTGCATTAAAAGCCAGAGAAAGCAAATAGACACATGGCTGAGACAGACAGATGAAAGGCTTGTTTGTACTCATTACACTGGAGGATATTTTGAGATCAGATCATCCATCTGAAAATACGACCTTTCATAATACTGCCAAACAAGGTCAGGGATATCTGCACTTCTCTGCTTCTTATGCAAGTTGGAGCTGCCTGAAAGCACCTTCCACCACTATGACCAAGTTTTCTAAGTTGAATGAAAAAAGAATTTTTTCATCAGGGCTTGATCTCTTGTTTTTATGGTTTGTTTGCCCAGTGTGAGTGATGGCGTGAGGAAAGTAATTTTAGCTAAAGAAGCCAAACAAGTTGCCACCATACAGTACTGCCATATAACATGCACACTCAATCTTCTCTTAATCTGTTTACTGTCCTTTTTTCACCTTATTTAGGTGGACAGAATGACAGCCCTGAGGACTGCAGTGTCTGCAGAAAACCACAGTCAATGCAGATCTTTTGCACACTGGGAATTTTTAAGATGCAGTGGTTGAAGGCACTGGGCCCACTTATGCCAGAGTGTTGCCTCCCAGCGATGGGTATGCAGGAGAGAGCTGGTGTGACACAGCTGCAGTGTGCCTCTGCACAGGTGCCTCTGCTCGAGCTCTGCCCTGTGCATTTCCCCCTGTGCTGCCTGGCTCCATCCCAAGCCAGCAGCAGCTCTCCGTGGCACCTTCAGCAGAGTGAGTAGGAGCATACAGATTTGCCCTCAGTTTGCATCTGTCCCCCCAGCAATGTTAGTCCTTTGGAGCCTGCAGGCAGGACTCTTCCTTTCCAATAGCCCCAACTGATTATCTTGTGGTTCTCTCCTTTTGCACCTCAAAACAAAAGTGTATGTGTGTATGAACTTTGGCTAATACCAGGAGGTCTTTCACAAAGCAGCTCAAATGTGTGAGGATGTAGCAGGGTGGGTTTGGCTCGGGAGGAAAGCTGTGAGCTGCCAGGGCAGTCTGAGCATCTGATGTGGGATGTGAGTGAAGCTGCCAGGCTGGGGCACAAACAGGGGCTCAGGTACAGAAGTGTGTACAAAATAGCTACGGCTCCAGCCTTCTGCTGGGCAGACCTTTTGTAGCAGCACAGAGGGGCTAGTAACAGGGTGGGAAAGATGACAATATGTTTGATACAAACTTTAATTGCTGAAGGCCTTTCCCAAAGGCCGATAATGGCAAAAGGTGTAAATGGAGGGAGGCTGTAGCTGCCCTAGCTCACAGATGGGCTGCGAGGAAACTGTGAATGGCCAAATGATAACAGACTATCCAGGCATTCCAACATCAGCTCATTAGCAATCTGTCAGATATTTTAATTTGTGTACTTGTGGGCTAAGCAGATATTACAGGATTGCCTCAGCTCCCAGGCTTCCCTTTAACTCAGAAGGAAACAGTGAATGAGTAAACCTGGCAATGTGATCTGGTGTTTTTTCACCCTTGGCTTCTGAGGGTTACTTTGAGATCCAGCCACAGCTGTGTGACCTGTGCAGCTCCAGCCTGGCAGGGGAAATCAGGAATATCTGGTGTGTCGCTGTTGATGCCCTCAGTCCTGCTTTCTTGGGATGCTGCATCAGGGTCCTGCTTTCTTGAGATGCCAGCTCACAGGTCTCCCAAGCATCAAAAGGTCAGTTCTCAAAATGTAATAAATTAGTTAAGGAGGGTTCCTGAGATAGTGGTGGATAGTTTGGATTTGTTTCAAATAATTCAGTAATTTCTTAAGACAGCTCTTTCACTAAAAGAGCGAACCAACCATATACAATGGAATTTTTTACCTCCTAAATCTGTCACAAAAGATTCCTCAGACCCTCATCTTGTTGAAACTACTGGTAGCTGACTTTCAGATAAGGGTACTTGTGCTAGGTGCTCCCACTACTTGTAAAGGCAGTCTCTCCAAACTCCAGCTTTCCAGGTTTCCCGTGGCTCAGGAGAGCTCCCTTTCCTGAGGAGAGCAGGCTGGTCTGAGGCTGAAGCCCAGTCCCCAGAAGCTGCCATGCTGCAGCCCCAGAGCCCAGGCTGCCTTGCTGCGTGGGGTGAGCCCTGTGCCTCAGCTGGGAGGTGGATGGGTGCTGCTCTCTCAGCAGTGCGTGGCCACACACTGAGCAGGAGCAGGCAGGCATTAAATGTCTGGAAGGTCTTTTAATTATGCTTAGTTTCATAATATTATCACTGAAGCTGATGAGAATTAAGTCGTACCTCCATAATAAGAATGAGTATGACAGGGGTAATGTAGTCAAGTGCCAAAATGTAGTGTCCTCCTGGGGCAGAGGAGTTACTGGCAGAGCCCTTCAATCACACAGAGATCCTCCTGTGCAGCCTGGCCGGCCTCTCGGGCACCTCACACCTCAGTGTCAGCAGGAAAATGCCTTTATTTCTTTAGCTTAGGCATGTCAGGGATGGCTGTGAACTAAGAGACACTAAAAATGCTGGGATTTGTCTGTCAGACCACAATTTTGAGATGGTATTTCTTTTAATCCAATTTAGTTTTACATATTGGCATGAAGCATTATAGTTGATTGCATTGAATTACATTGGAATCTCTCAGCTGCTTGATCAAGAAATGCTATCAGCTCCAAGTAGGCCTGACTATATGTTGGCATTGAAAATGTTACAGGCACATAGCCATGTTCTGATTCATTCCTAATGAGATTTTGAAGTTCACACTATAAAATGTTCTGTCAATTAAGTCAGAAATTCATAGCAACATATTTACTTCAGTTAACAGTGTGTCCTTTCAGTGCAGGGATCCCAGCTGTTACGATGGTGTTTTCTGGTTCCACAGCCTCATCAAAGCCCATTCAAATATTTTCATTAATCCATGTTTTAATCCATGTTTGTCTGTGGTTTTGACTGCAAAGAACAGCTCTGTGGAATATACTCAGTGAGAAGGAAGCAGCCTAAAAGACAGTTGCAATACAAATAGCTGTTCTTCTGTAGCACTCCGTGGCTGGAATCAAACTGGGCAGAAAAAATCTGCTTTACCAGTAGCAGGTTTTCTTGGTACAGGTTTCTGCTTCCCATCGAGGCTGACTCCCAGAATAACGTGTTGTGGGAACCCCACTGTGCTCTGTGCTCAGAGGGGCTGCTGGGGAGGCTGCTTGTGCTTGTCACCAATTAACAGAGATGGACATGCAGATGAGGGAAAATAGTGCTTTTCTTCTTAAGGTAGCACAAGTCAGGAAGGTGCAAAGCTGTTGGCAGCTCCTGCATTGGCTGTAACACAAAAAGCAGCTCTCATTTAGTTTCAGAGCACAGAGTGTCGTGTTCTGCTTTAATTCAGGAAGTCCCACTTTATTTAGTTGAGTTTATTGATTTGGCAATCAATAAACTAGTAGTAGCTGAAGTGACTTGGTCTTTTAAAATGTGAATCCCTTTTCTTCTCACCTTTCAGGTGTTGGAAGCTCTGACAGCTGCTCTGTGGGAGGAGACAGCTCCAATCCAGCTGCCCCTCTCTGCAAGCCCGTTAGCCAAGGGATCTGCAAGAGGCTGTTTTACAGCTTCTGACAAGTATTGAAGCCAGTCAGGTTGCCAGGTGGGGGCTTCAGGGTGGCTGAGGCACGCCTGCCTCTCACGAGCAGGGGCTGAGGGACTGCAGGCTTGAGAATGGAAGGTGGGGAGTGCCTGCTTTGGAGAAATTTCTGCCACTTGGGAATGCCAGTACTCTGCCCCACTACAGAGGAGAACATCTTAATGTCATGGGGAAAAATGCCTCAAACTTGATGGTGAGCTCCAGAAACTGTGGGACCCTGTAGTGCTATCTTTGTGCTGCGTTTCCCTTCTAAATGTCCCTTGGTCTTGGGGTTCTGTGATTTTAGGAAGGAGAGCAGGATCCACCCTCCAGTGTCAGCTCTGCCCATGCAGCAGGCATGGCCAGCCACATGCAGGGGAGGTGGCTTTGACACAGAGGTTGTGGTGAGGGTAAATTATGTACTATTAACACACAAATGCCTTCCTTAGCTTTGCCAGGGACTTATTCCCAAGTGCAGTTGTGTTCACAGCTTCCTCAGACTCAAGATCAGAAACTAAAGAAAGAAGACATGTATCAGGTGGGTTTTTTCTTCTTTCTTTGCGAGTTCTGACTTTGAACATAGGAGCAGTTTAAAAACAACTGTCTAGTTTGATGGGGAATTTAATGTGTTTTGAATTTTGTGAGAGGATAACTATTTGGTAGATAAGTCATCATGTTAAAGCTGGGAAACTGCAGTGAACCTGTATGATTCTTAAAGCTGCTTGGTCCAGCACTTGTGTATTGTTGATTTCTTTGCTTTGTTGTGAAAACAAGGGGGGATCTTATGCTGCACCATATATAACGGGCCCTAGAAACCTGCTAGGTAGGGCTGATTGCTTGTGAAAGGTTTTAATCCCCTCAGACTATTTCAGGCTGTACCTAGGATCCTTTATTCAGTTAAAAACAGCATGTGAAATACCAGGCTCCTGGTGTTTCTTAGTGAGCTTCATGTACTGGCTAAATTCCACTCAAATGCACCTCAGGCACCTCTGCAGGCAGCAAGGAACAGCAGCTCCTTGCTGCCAACAGCGGGAAGGCCTAGGGCAGCATTTGGGCTTGGGAGCACATCCCTTACAGCAGGAGGTTACAAATGTCACCTGGAAGGGTTTCTTTCATGCACTTTGAGTCTTTCCAGGCAGCTGTGGTGGAACCTTCCTTCTCAGCCCTGTGTGTGTGGTACAATACCAAACAGCCCTTGCAACACTCATGTTGTCACAGCACAGTGTGGCACTCAAGATACAAATGCCCTTTTATTTTCACTAAAGCACTGCAAGCAGCACTGACAGCAAAGCAGCAATATGTGCTGTCTATGCATGGATAATAAATATTGCTGGTTTGAAATTCCTGTGCACATTGGGCATGGATTGTGTTTTACCACATCACACGAGACAATGACAACAAAGGAGCTCCTTGCCCTTAGCATAAGGTAAACAACAAACAAGCAAAGCTAGTTTGGCTGTCACTGTGATGATCAGCTCCTCCATCCAGGAGCACCAAGACTCAGCATTGCTTTCATTTCACAAACAGAGGTAATGGCAAAGCCACTTCCCTCCTAGCTATCAAAAGCTTATAAAGAGACTGTTTCCTCTGAAGCTTTGTGTAGGCACATCGTACAAATATTTCACCAGAATACATTAGAACCGTGGCATTGCTACTTTCTTCACCACTGCACAGGAATTACCAATGTGGCCACCAGTCACTGTCAAGGTGTTTTCATCCTGCATTTCCTTTTATAGTTTTGCTTTTTTTAATTCTAATATTGCCTTTCTTCTTTCCAGTCCCCTGCAACTGAAGGGCAAAGCTTAGTCTAACAAGAGCTAAATAACGCACAAATACGTACGGGTACTGTCGCAGCTTTGAAGTCCCATCTGGGAGAATGAGGCCTCCTGCAAGTCTGATACTCTACTGGAGGTTATCTGGAGTTGATGAATTACAAACACAAAGTGATGTCTTTTAATGAGCAGCAGCATCTTAACTGCTGACCTACTTGCCCAATAGAAAGTGACACGGGAGTTGCAAGTTTTCTCCTTCTCATCTGCTGTAAGTGAAGCTCTCCAGCTTTGAAGCTATCCAGCCTGACCCTTTGTCATCAGTGGTTTGCAGATGCTTGAGGCACCTCGCTTCACAAGTGGCCCCAAGCACATGGATGATTGGATTTTGGGTGAGTGGTTCAGCCAACATAATTTCTTGCCTATCTCAGGTTTTCCATGGCTGGACCTTTTCCAGGTGCCACTGGGAGTGTCCACAGTTTCCACCACCCAGGGGCTTGGTGGGTCTGAGGCCCTGGTGGACCCAATTTGCTCCAAGTGCTCCTTGTCTGAGCCTTGCCACCAGCTGCTGTCACACTGCCTGTCTGTGCTATGGCCACTGCATGGCTCCTGTTGGGACAGTTGGTCACCTGCACTGGTGAGGGTACTTAGCATGGGCCATTCACTTAAGAGTTAGGCTTGATGATCCTTCCAGCTTAGACTATTTTGTGATTAATGCTTTTTTAGTGAAATGGCATTGGAGGAAAACAATTTCACAGCACTAGTAGCAGGACTTTGCATGGGAGAAACACCAATGCTAGGGAAAAGTCCTACAGATGGAGAAGCCCATGAGAAGCTCTCTGCGAAAACCTGGAAACAAAATCTGATACAGATTTAATAGGGATCAAAACCAAAATATGATGTTTGATATGAGATGATTCAGACATTTGAATGAATCTGCTTCTAGTGTAACAAGAAGATGGAAAGTCTCCTTTCTTGGAGGGAAAAAGTTAAGCAAAAATCAGATCAGATTGGTAGAGGAAAAATTTGAGTCGGAACTCCTGTAGGATGAGGGAAAGCAAGAGGCTTGTTCAGGCTGAAAGAGAGTCAGGTAAGAGGGGAAAAATGTGTTGTTGGAGAGATACTGGAGAAGGTTTTCTGCTGTAGATGACTGTTTTTCGTGCAATTTTTTTCTCCCCTGAGATGAGGGGCTAATATTCTGCTGAGTTTCCACAAGGCTTCCTTCTCTTCTGTTTCTCCAGACCAGGTCTCTGGGGGTGATGCTCTTGGACTGATCACCCTCCTGCAAGCAGCTAAGGACATGTACATGCCACTGTGAGAGGAGGAATATATATGCTTTAGGAAAGGACTTTATGGCAAGGTGAGGAAACCATAGCCAGTTCCCAGTGGCCCTGCCTGTCCTGCACATCAGTGGGTTGCTGTCCCTGCAAATCTGGGTGCGCGCTGTGGCCAGGGGATGGCTCCCTGTGGCACTGTCTGGGGAGCAGTCCATGGACCTGTGTGCTGCTCCCCTGGGCTCAGAGTGAAGCAGAACACAGCTGAAGTGAACAAGTGCTGGTTTTGACTGCATCAGCGAGGCAGCTGGGAAGCAGCAAAGGGTGCGCAGGAATGTCTGAGCGTGCCCTGGGGAGCGGCCGGGCAAGGGGAGCGCTGCTCCCAGGGTGGTGCACACGCCCTGGCACGGCCCCATCTCCATTATTGCCAGGCAGCCTCAGGCTCCCTCCGCAGCCCACGGAGCCGCCAGGCAGGCTGCCAGCAGAGGCAGCGTTCTGGCAGGTTTTTAAACGCCGACTGAGTGGGTGGTGGCAGGCCATTTGTACCATATGGCACCCAAGAGCTAATCCGGGAGAGGGTGCTGGGCAGGGAGGCGGCCAAGGCTGAAATGCCATTTAGAAGTGAAACATCAGCCCAAGTGGCACAAGCCCACAATGCCAAACAATGAAAGACACCAGGGGTGGGAAGGGAGCTGGAGAGCAGAGCATGACTGTGCTCTTGAAGCCAGCCAAATTTCTTTACCTCCTGCTGTCCATATTCACAGAGTGCTTAGAAATTCTGTTATCTTGAGTATGAGCATATATTATGAATATTGAAATAGAGATCTCAATATATATGATGTATTTTGTATGCATGTGTTGCTTTGCTCGGAAAACCCGATGAAGAAAAAGCAGAGCTGTACAGAAAAATACAGAAAAATAATTTCTGGCTCTGCCCTGGAGTGCTGGTGCTGATGGCTGCTGTTTTCATGATCTGTATGTACTAGAAGCTATTGATCTCAAAGGGGTCCATCAACTGACAGGATGGGAACCCTGAGCTTCAGCTGGTATTGAACATTTTGGCCTTTTGGAAGTCAAGTAGATCTGGTCCATGGTCATCTTGCCTTTGAAGGGATGTTTTATCCTCCAAAGATCAATTGATAGAGTTTTCATTTACAGTCTTGTTATATTAAACAAATGACATTGTGTAATCGTTTGCTCTCTGCTCTTGGGCTCTAATAGATAGCACTTGTCACAGTTATTGATTTTTCCTCTCTTACAGAAATCTAGTACTTCAGGAATATTGAGTCATGCTATTATCCAGACAGCTGCCAACCCTCTGAATGACAGACAACAGGCTGTTGTCACTGTAAACATTTGATAGGTGGCAAAAAAAGTAGCAAGAGTGTCATTTATCCACTAAAATACTGTAAATAAGATGTAGGCTTGGGAGTTCTTTGATGTCTTAGCTTATAAGAAGATAGGATTTGTTATGCTGGAATAGACTGATTTCTTGTGTGCTCCCTTCACTGTGGTGACTGTGACCAGGTGCCCTGGTGGATGGTTCCAGTGAGCTGATCCCCACAGTGAGCAGGTTATTCCCAGGTTCATGAGTTTCATCTGAGCAGAGCAGGAGTGCTTGTACTGACCTGGGTGTTGCTGATGTCAGAAACTTGGGGACACTTCACAGTGCCCCTTTCCTTCTTGGGATGTCACTGCATTTTTGGATCACTGCTGCACTGGTTGACTCCCTTGGATGAAGATGTCCAAAACAGCAAGTGGTTGCAGCCATTTTAAACTCCCCCAAGGTATGTGTAATGAAATTTATCTTCAAACAGGCACTATCAGTCTATTCCAGCATAACAAATCCTATCTTTGCTTTTGAGATCCAGCTCTGAGCTTTGCCATCACTCCCTGTGGAAGGGAGGTTTTGCAGGCTCTTTCAGATGTCTGAGTAGCCAGGTTATTTGCTTTCCTGCTGCATGTCTGTTAAAAGAAGCAGGTGGTTTATCTAATGGTGTCTGCTGTTGTAAGCTGTGCTGCTAATTGTTCACCCTTTTGATATTTTTCTTTTCTTAGTTCTTCCTCTGCTGTCTCACTAGTCAGATTTCCCAAATAGCAAGGGAGCACCTTGGTCACTTTTCTTCTTGACTAAATCCTTTAAATTTCTCACTTCTCTTCAGCAGTCCCAGAAGGAATATCTTCTAGGGACAAAGTAGCTGTAGAGCTGTCAGGCCTCCTTTGCATCCACGTGTGCAGCCCTTGCTGGTGTAGTGCACTCGGTTATCCCTGTGCCCAGCACATCGGCCAACCACCCTTGGAGTTTTCTTTCTTTTGTTTCCCCTTCGCTCCTGCGTCCTCCCTCCTGCTGCTGGGAAGGGTTTTCCTCAGGTGCCACCCCCTGGATGCAGGGGGCACAGGGATGCTGGACAGGGCAGGTCCTTGCAGCAGCTGGTCTTGCAGCAATAACACGTGCTGCTCCATGAAAGCAGGGCTGGATTCTGTGCAGTCTTTAAGTGCCTTCAGCTCTTCCCTCCCAAGCCCTGTCTGGATGGACACATTCCTTAGGAAAGCTTTATCTACTGACATGGAAGATAGAATTATTAACTGTCATTTGTTTAACTACATATTGCCCAGAAAATAGACTTCTGAACCCCCAAAATACTGTAAATACATTAGAAGAAGTATTATAAAAGAGAGATGCTAAAGTTATTCTGGAGATTTAAATCATAAAACTTTAATCAAATTATTAAGTTCAAGTCTAGATACAGGCTATTTCACTGAGCTTTAGTGCATTTTCCCTTTAGAAGATATTCTAATTTATGACTGCTTAAGTAGAGGGTACAATAGTTTGCATAAAGAAATGGAACTGGAGGTTCTTTCACTGCACTGTAGTGCTGCAATCATATCTACCATCTGCCATCAAATGTTCACCTTTTTTGAATAATCTTTTTTGAAAATTCTTTTTTTACAAAATGGTAAAGCTTGGACTATGAACCATGACTTATATAGCTGTTTCAGGAATTGTTTTTTTAAAGCATGTGACAATAAAAACTTGATTAGAGGGCTGCAGCTCCTTGTCCTGGAAGGAGTGAGAGCCCTCTTGGTTTTTGTAAAGGTGGCTCACCTGATGGCAAAGGCACTGCCTGGAATATTTTGCAGACTGGTGTTTCTGTTTGTTGATTCCATATTAAACAGAATAACCAAGCATGCTGAAGGTAAAGCCCTGGTTTAATTAACCCTCTTGGTGTAGTACCATGTGATTAAATGTGACTGAGCTGCTCCTTGGGGCTTCTGCTACTGAAAATACTAACAATAATCATTTGTTTTCTTTTTATATTTAAACACATTATTGCATAGCTTGGTGCAGAGATAATTACCAATTTTATCTCCTGTGTTTTTCTAATGTTCATTAATAACAATAAAGGGTTGTAGGTTAAAAACTCATTTAATTGCCTTTATGTTAATGACATTATGAATAGCCTTAGCTACAAGATTTTAATTCTGTCCAGTATCCTGTTTCTCAGTAAAGCCCCAGGAGAGCTGCTCATTTTATCAGCATTACTGATTCAGAGTTTTTCCTTGCAGGTGGGTTTTTGTACATAATCAGAATTAATGCACAACACATTTTGCAAGGAACAGAGTAGAAGCTCTCTGAATAAGTAATTAACTAGAGTGCCCAAGGAAAAATGCCTGAGCAAATTTTTTAGCATATTCATAAAACATTAAGAAGAGTCACAAACACAGTGGAAACAATTTACTGATAATATGCTTTCATGCCATTTTCTAACTCTCTTCTTTTTTTCTCTCCTTCTCTCTCCCTTTTAATGAATGGAGTAAAAACCATGGAAATATCAGCTCTCATTAAGGAGCACCTGCCCTTGGAACAGATTATATTCTGAGCTGCATTGGACAAGGACTTATTGGAAGATAAATGGAAGTCAATACTGGGCTTTTTCAAAGTAAACAAAAAATAGACTTTTCTACTTCATGTATAAATAGCTTCCTTTCTACACCACCTCCTTGGTGCTGAAAGACAGAAGGAAGGAAAGGTTATCTCAGTTACTTCTGTGTCTAGTGAGAATTAATAGATCTCTCAAAGATGCTGATGGGGTGCAATGTGTTTGGAATATGCCAAAGTGGATCCAGATACTTCCATTGTTTGGTTCAGTAAAGTGTGTGGGTCTGGCCCTCACATGCAGGGTAGATGAAATACTTCCTTGCCAGTAGCTTGGCCATAGGATCTGTCTGTTCCCTCTCCCTGTCCTATAGTTTAGCACAGGGATCTCAGCAGTGGCTCTCCTCTGCTGGACCCTGCACTGCAGTGATTGCTGCAGCCCAATGGAAAACATTGGGCTGGGCAGATGGAGCAACCCAGCTGCACTAGAGAGAATGCAACATCTGGGCAGTTGTGGGCTCCTCTCTTCTCCCTCCTCTAACCACCCACTGCAGGGCCAGGAAGGCTCCTCCTGCCTGGTCTCTGCTTGGCTTCAGACCCAGCTGCTGCAGCCCCTGTGTGGGAGCAGGCAGAGGTCCTGCTGCCCTGGCTCCCTGCATCTCCAGGCTGAGACTGCGCTGTGGAGGCATCTGAAAGGGGCATGCAGGGTAACTCTGGGTTAGCCTGAGGGGAAAAGAGTGATGCCATGGCTGTAGGCAGTCAACACTGCAGTCCTTAATCATTGAAAGTCTGGAGCAGAGAAGTGAGATGGTCCTAAATATCTTCATGTTAAAGAAAAGTAAGTCTGAAAGGTTTTTATATTTCTCTTCTAGCACCGGCTCTTAAGGTTTTGCTTGTGATCACATGGATGTGCTGTTCAGAGGGACTGCCATACTCAGGTGGTCAAGTGGTTCTGGGGGCCAGAGATGCCTCGGCAAAATGGTGAGTCCTCCAATGCGTGTGTAGCATGATGCTAGAGCTGTGGCAGTGAGGCTGCAGGGGTCCAGTCTGCACACAGAGAGAAGACCAAGGATGTCACTGGGTGGTACCAAAACGTCACAGTGGGCAATGGCTTCACCCTCTCCTTCTGGAGTGGTAGAATTGACCTGGGGGGCTTTTCCCTACAAAGGTAAAAATCTTGGACAGTTTTTCTGGGGACTGCTGGATCAGCCCATGCTGATCTGCTGGTTGGTGGCTCCTGATGAAGAGCCAGTGGCGCGATGGGCTATCGAGGACCGTCGCTTCAGTTCAGTGTGAAAGCAGTGAGCTGGAGCAAAGGTCCTGCCCTGCCAAGCCTGGCCTGTTTGCCACTGAAATCCCTGCCAGCAACTGTTCCTTTAATGATCTTTTTGACAGCCAGAGAGAGAACCATTGTTTGCTTAGTTTGCTTTAAAAATAGATTTCTAAATTTGCAAGCGACAGTTCAATGCGTGTCTGAAACCTGGTGCCCCAGGGTGCGCGGGAGCACCAGAAACCACAAACATGGCACGAGCTTGTGGGGACGTGGGAAATGGCAGCACTAGGGATGCTAATGTGATTAAGTCATGTACAACTCAATTAGTTTCCCTTTTCCTCCCATGGTAGGTGGCAGGCCTGGCTGGTCACTTGCTGGTGGATGGAGACGTTGCATTCAAGGTCACACCGAGTGCACGGTGGCACTGAAGTCGAACAGTTTCAGTTTGACCCTGGTTGTGCAGGGCCACTCTTACAGAGCTGGGAGCAGAGAATGAGCAGCCCTCCAGGTCTCCATCCTGCATTGAAAGGTAAATCTTGGCAGGCAGCATCTTCTGCCAAGCAAGGACAATGCTTAAAATGCTGAAATTTGCCTGTAGAGGGCTTTTCACATCAGGGCTTAACAAGCAAGGCAACACTGGAGAGCTAAGTGGGGAGAGTTAGAGCTTTGCCTGTGCTAGAGCACAGACTGAGTGTGCAGCTAAAGCCCTTGTCCTCTCCTGTTTAAAACAGCAAGAAAGAAGAATATCTTTTCTAGACATCAGAACAGAGTGCTACCCATTTAACTGAAACACCTGACTGGAGAGACAGGACCAGGAATTGAAACATTCATGACATCTCTGTGCCTATGATGGGCACCATGTTTTCACACAGGAGTTTGGAAAGCAGAAGTGTCCTGAATGTAGAAGGGATGAGCACATCTGCATGGGCAGGGGAAAGAGAACTCACTATGTGGGGAGGAGATTCCAGAGAACAGGAGAAGCTGTGGCCATCCCAGCCATGAAGCTTGATCCCACCAAGTGGTACTTCCAAGTGGACAGGATAGGGTCACAAATCTCAAAAAACTTTATGCTAAAATCAGTCTATTCCACAAAATTCTGGGAGGATCAAAAATTTGGGTGGGGGTGGAGGAACTGCCACATGGTCATCTGGACAATCTAAAGACATCCTGCTTTGTTTTGACCCTTTTTCAAATGTCTTAAGTCTCTCCCTTACGTTTCAAAATGAAAGGCTATATTTACATGACCAAAATGGATTGCTTTCACCAGAAGCATTTGAAAGTTTGCATTTTCTGCCCACAGTTAGGGACAGACTAAACCTGAACTCCCTTTCTTAAGAAAGCTCCCTCACACAGATGTTTTTTTTTTCCCAAAGCAGCAGACCAGCTCTCCACTGAACCTACGTTATCCTGTGCCCTAGGTGACTGTGCTTTGTGGCTTGGTGCAATGGGACCCGAGTGGTTACTTGGGAAGAAACATCTCTCACATGGTAGGAGATCCAGCAAGCAAATGGCAACTTAATTTCTGCCTATGGGTGAGATAAAATTGGATTCTGACATTTCTGACTTATGAAAGGAAAGAATTTTAAAGAAGTATGCATTTTGTACTTGTTTTTAAAAGTAGAATTCTTTTCTGACCTGATATTTGCAGCTTAAAATCAGTGTCAGAGCCCCATTTTTCCCTGTTTAATGGTAAGATGTAACTTGTCCTTCCACACTTCATTAATTTGTGTTTTGTGTGCATCTAGCTAACTATGCAACCCCTAGGCTTTTGATTGTATGTTACACCATTTACTGTTATAACAACTTAGCCATCAGCAAAAAAATTCTTGAAATGAGACCAAACTACTTCTGAATATCTGCATTAGCTATTTGAGTCTTGGAGCTAGCTCAGTAAAAGGTAGGGATTTAAAAATAACAAAACAAAACCCATGAAAATTATCCAATCCATGAAAAATATGCAGCCTCAGCAACATGGAATCACAGCAGGCACACTCTATCGGTGCAGAAGTGATTGCAAGCCCTGTCTTGGGGTGGGGCTAACAAAAGGGTTAATGCCTGGGAGGCACCCACAGCCCCTCGCCAAGGTCAATGGGAGCCCTGCCTGCTGAGCTCACGCAGGATCAAGCTCTGTTTTTCCATGATGTTTAACACAATTGGGTACTGCAATGGTTTCTTTGCACTCCGTAGCTCCATTTTAAAAAATATTGCTTTTCTGCAAATAACCTAATCTATTTCATTATTAAATATAAAATCATGGAGGAAATAATTATGCAATCTTTTCTATCCCTTTTATTTTTTGTGGGGGTGCAGGAAGAGGAAGATAGGAAATTGTTTTTAAATAATGCTTTGTACTTTAATGCTAATCTGGTATTGTGAGTTGACCCTTTTCTTAAAGCTAGGCATATTCTCTAACACTTTGTGGTGGTAAATATGTAGACCTACCATTTACCCAGTAACAAGCAAGCATATTTGCAGTAGATTGGAAAAAATAAAAACAAACTAATGTATATTTTTCAACTTCCTGGTGTTTTAACCTTTCTTAAGAAAAGACTCGGGGGACATAATTGAAGGAAAGTGTTTTTCTTTAGCAGATGGATTGCTTTGCTCAGATAATATTTTAGTTATGCCAATAAAATGAAGGGTACCCAGAAAACCATGAAACTGCCAGCAGTTGTTAGTGTACGACTATTACCAAGGCAGAAATGAGGCCAGAGCAGTGATAAATGTGCACATCTCTCCCTCCATCAGCTGAGGAATGACCTGGATACACTTTACATCTGAGCACCAAGTGGGCCAACATTTTTCACAGCAGCACTTAATAGTGGACATTAACTTAGCCCTCTCCAAAAGGGCTGACCCGGAGGCTACCCTCTGTGGTTCTCCAAATTGTAATCGCTTCTGCAGTCTGTAATTTTATCAAATCGCATGCACCTTTTCCAGCCACTTATTGGCCAATTAAGTCAAGTTCTCACTGAGGGGGTCCAGCTGGCTTCAAGTTATCTTAGATGAATTGATTGAAGACATTCTGCAATCTATGAACCCAGTTTAATGATCTAGGTGATAATACTTGTAATTCTTCTCAGTCAAGGGAATTTGCTGCAGCTGTTGTCTGCAAATCCGTGTTCTGATACAGTGAAGTACCAGAAGAGCGTTAATCCGCCCTCAGAGTTTATAGTGATGGCTGCATTGTGAAATGGGAAATTTAACATTCACACAGCATTGCCAAGCACAGACAATTTTTTTGTTGATGTGTTTTTATTTTATTCTATTGTGAGTGTTAAAGAGGTTACATGGAAGAATGCATTATTGATAATTCTTAAAATTGGAGGCTGTACAGCAGTATGAAACAGCCTACTAAAATATTGCATAAAATGTTTGAGCTGGAAACTGAGATTTGCCTCAGAGCATGAATATACCATTTTTAAAATTCGGAGGTGAAGCATAGCTCCAGAAATAAAGCCACTGGGCCAGATCTACTCCCTAAGACATTCCAACTATCTGGAGTCAGTTTTGCTATTCAAGTGTTCACTAGTATAAATGAGACAATAATTTCTGTCTCTTTAAAAAAAATGATAAATCTTTTATAGAAAACATAAATAAATACACGGGAACAGGTGCTACATTCAGCCATGCTAGCATAAATCAGGAATAACCTCCCACTTACATGATGTAAACTGCTGAAGAATCTGCCTCTGAGACTGGAGTCCTTGCCCAGATTCAGAGCGCTTGAAGTGCAAATGAAGGAGTGCTATACACTCCAGGCCTGTGTCAGAGTATCTTCAAGACCTGCAGTTGCCTGCATGAGGACCTGTGAAAACAAAGAAATAATAATATTTTCTTGCTTTGGTGGTATATGCCTCTTTTCTGAGTCTCGGAAATGTTAATCCCTTCCCTATGAAGCAAATAAT
Organism: Passer domesticus; assembly: GCF_036417665.1. Lineage (NCBI taxonomy): Eukaryota > Metazoa > Chordata > Aves > Passeriformes > Passeridae > Passer > Passer domesticus. Next base: position 46,733,759 of record NC_087480.1, read on the forward strand.
GCAACTAGTGCTAGGTAATTTTTCTCATGTTGAAAATTCAAAATATTTAGTAATGAAATATCCTGTAGTGCATCCGTGAAGTTTCTGTTTGTGAAAGGGGGTAGCTGGGGTTTGATTTCACTGAAAAAGCAGCAACTTTCTGCTGTGCTGCAGATACCCATTTGCTTTTCAGTCACAGGGACTTCCCTTCCATGTGGTGTGACCAAGCCCAGCTCTGCCAGTGCCCATCTTGCTGAGAAGCTCTACTGCTTTTGATGAGATTTGTGTTTTTTCTTTTTGCTGGGAAAACTCACTTTTTAATAGGATTTTTTTTCAGAGAGTTATGTGAGGTTTCCAGCCCCATCCAGCTCATCCCATGCTCTCACCTGCTGAACCTGACACCAGAGATCTCTTGGCTGCTGTGGGCAGAGGAGGACAGAGCTGGGTGAGCCAGGCCCTTCTCCCCACCTTCCTGTGAGGCCAGGCCCAGAGTTCAGTGGGGTTTCTCTTTGTGTCTGTGGACTTGGACCAAGTTGTGTTGGCAAACCCAGGTCTGTTAGTTAACTCACTGTGTGTGTTTCAAGCACGAGTCCTTGGGGGTTTGAAAGTGCTGTAAAGGTGATATAAAATGAGGATCTCTCCTGAGAATTTGGCTGGCTGAAGAAGTTTGGTGTTCCACAGATAGAAGAAATGGAGCTGTTTTGCCTAGATCTGCTGCTGTCGTACCTGGGGAAAGCTGCCCCATCTCTGGGAAGTCCCTTTTCCAGTGGCAAAGCATGGATGACGGTGCCAACTTCTTCTGCAGATGGCTGTAAGCTCAGGACCTTCAGTGTCAACATCCCTGTGGGTGAGTTGGACTGAATCCCTGTGGATTCACAGGCCCCATCTGGGTTCCTGGGACCACCTTCCTGGGGGAGATGGGCCCACAGTGAGGGTCCTGAAGCAGCTCCTTTCTTGTGGCTCTCTCCTCCAGAAGATGCTGTGGCTGGGGTAGGGATGCCTCTCCACCACAGGCCCTGCTGGCTGGGTACAACACACACATTTTCAGGGGATCTGGGGGAGAAGAGGGTCAGATATGCACTCTGCCATTTATGAAATTAGCGAGCCATAATTTCATGCATGCATGCAGCAGAAAATGTCTTTGATGCTAACCATAGGAAATAACTCTGAAATTAGCTGCACCAAGGGCACGCTCCTGCCTGACTGGGCTGATCTGTGTGGAGCTGAGCCTTGGTGTCGCGTTGGCCATGCTTCAGCGGGCGCACATTGCGCTCGCCCTGCCGCCGCCGCTCGGAAGGGAGAACGGGGCCAGGGATCTCTCCCTGTAGCAGGGCTTAGATTAAAGTGTATATGACTAAGGAAGCTTGGTATGGCCACAGAGAACATCTTGTTCTCTATATTTAGCCATAGGCAATGTCAAGTACTATATGTTATATGAGTGCTCTTCTCCAGTCCTGTAGGCCTTGTTTTAGAGGTTGACTGTGTGAGTCAAAGGGCTTAGCTTTAAAATAACAGTCTAACAAAAAATATTTGGTTTTTTGTCTTTGCCACCCAGAACAGAAATACCCAAATGAGGGGGCTGCCTTGTATGAGGCAAAAAGCAAAAGCTCTGCTCTTGCAGCGCTGCAGCATCTCCTGTCAGGGCCAGGCACTGCTGTGGCAGCAGCCCTGGTGCGGCGTTACATTTTCACCATAGATGCTCTAAAAGGAGAGGTTAATTAGCATGGCTGCCTTTGATCCTCTGCTTGAGAGGGAAGAGAGAGTTTAGTCAGTAACACTAGCCAGCTTCCAAACACTTTATGGATTTTGGCAAGAGGCATCACAGTCATAACATTTGAATATTAGCACTTTATAGCTCCGCCACACTAACAACTGCTAATTAGGCAGCTTGGACATGGCTGAGAGCTGCCTTGAACCTTGTGTAGTAATTTACACCTAGGCACAACTACAGCTCTGATGTGGGAACATTTTACACCCAGTTCACATGTATGGAGACGATTAGCAGCAGTGATGCCAGCAGAAAGCCTGATATTGGATTCCTCTTGCATTCCCCCCTCTTCTCAGCACTTAATTTTGCTTTCCTGGAACACCCAGAGGTAGAGTGTGGGAAACCCCTGGGCTGCCATCTCACCCACTACGGCATCTTCAGAGAACTTGCTTACTAAATCCCAGGGTGGAATTTATTTCAGCAGAGCACAACCACTTTTAACTGGCCCAGAGAATTCATCCTCCAAATAACCTCCCATAGCTTTATCAAAATCCAGAGATGTGTTTCCTCCCCATGCCAACAGATTTTTTTTTTTTTTTTTTTTTGCTTGGCCTCAGCAGCAGTACTAAAGTTGAAATGTTTGATGCTTTATACTTGAGTGTTGTTATCTCCAGTTTTCATTGTGCTCTCCCTCTTGTGTACATGGACTTAGAAAACCACTATCTGTGATTTGCTGCCACCCTCCCTCCTTCCCCCTACCTCTTATCAACACTGAGGTGATGAGGTTCTCTGCTGCTCGTACAGCCATCTTCAATTAAAATACCAGCACTCTGATACTCTTCTGCAGCTGGGCTGTTTGAGGTGTGATAAATAAGTGGTGAGTGTGGGTCTCCTGCCCCAGAGGTGACTTTAGTCCCTGTTGCTTGCCAAGGTGCTGTCACTGCTGGAGTGAGCCATCAGCTGAGCCACACATCCAGAAATCTCATACTGATGGGAGTATTCTCAGCATCACATCTCTAATGAGCATCGTGTTAGTGGTGTCCCCAGCTACAGACTTTCTCCTGCTGAAGGCAAGTTGACATCTCATGGAAGAGCTCCTCCTCATCTGCTCTTCTTCCCTGGCCCTCAGATAAAATGCTGGGTTTTCTGAAGCTCCTTCCTCAGCTCCATGCCAGCCTTGTTTCTGAGCTGGTGGGGGCCCTTTCCTGGGCTGGGTTACCTCACTGGGAGCAGAAGTAATTTCCCATCGTTCCTGGGGACAGTGTTAGCAGTGCAAAGGAAGTGTATTCACCAGAATTAGATGCTTATTTCTTCTTTTTAAATAATACAATTTTCTTTTCTTTCTTTTAAAAGGAAGCAGTTGAGGCATTACATAAACAAATGGAAAACAAAAGTCAGCCTAATGGATGTTTCTCTGGGAAAAGCCCAAGATGCTTATCTCATTATTTCTTGAGCTACTTCAAAATCAAATATGTCTTTCCCTTATGTTTTACTGTCCTCACTGCTGATGGGAATAGACCTGGATTATATTTGCAGTGATAGGTAGAAGAGTGTGTGTGTGTTTTTGCAATTTTCTTATTATTTTTATACTTAATTACTAAGATCCTGAGCCATGTGTGCTTAATTCAAGATGTCTACAAATGGCCACAGAACAAAGCAGGATTGTGAATTTCTGGAGGGTTTATGCTTTAGGTGTTTATCATGGGTTGGGAATTTGGACTTTTCCCTGAAGTGTGCATTGAAGCTCTAATAAAAACAAAAGTTAGCAATGAAAGCTTGCAATCAAATAAATAACAAAAGGGCAAAACTGTATTTCACCTTCTGTAATTTGATCTGTAAGAAATGTAAATCACTCATCCAGAAGAGAGAGGTTTTCAATTAGTCCTCTTTTCTTAAACATGCAAATCCCCCAGCCATGTTTAGCAGCACAGTTTTGCCCTAACTCTGCAGAGAATTCCCAAGCAACCTTTAATAGACGGCCATGCCTTCAGGCTTGTCCACTTATGTTTTCTCTCCTGCCTGGGCACAAGATAGATTATGCATATTATTATTCATAAGTGCCACCTATTGAAAGCATAACCACAGGCACGTTTGCAAATGGTGGGCTTGCCCCAGCTGTCCCTGCTCATGCGAAACATTCCTGCTCACCAACGGACCCCTCCAAGCCCTTCCCTCAAAATCGAGGTCATTTTCTTGCCAGGCATCCTGGCACGGAGAAAGATTTGCAAAATGACCCATGGACTTTAAAGACAGCTAAAATTGAAGGGACTATTCCCCATTTTCCTCCTGCAGAAGTTTTTCCTGATGTTGCTTTGGTTGCCTCTCCCTGACCCCTGAGGCTACTGCTGCCTTGTAGGGTGCTGGAATTGTGAAGGTAGTGATGTGATATGAAATATATGTTCCTCATTAAAAATGGGATTTCTCTGACTGATGCAAGAAACAATAAATAGTACAGAAGAACTGAGAAGTAAATAGATAAGAGTCTCACATGACTGGATGTTATTTGTTCATTCTTAGATAAGGGGTAAAGATAACTGCTTTACAAATGAAAAATCAAGTACTTTTAGAATAAATATATATATATCTTTTAATCTGCTCTTGCATATGAGACCATTTTCCTGAGAATATGAGTGTGTTTGTATAAAGAACAAAGACATAGGATACAAGTAATTTTCAGTTTGCCATAAAAATAGTTTTCAAAAATGATATAATTATGAATTAGAAATACCATTTAAATAAAAGTCTTGAATGCTAGTGGCTAGAATTAAGCATAACTGTATGTTTCCACAAAAGGTCAATTGTGATTTTAATTACTCTTATGTAAACTAGCTCATGTTTGAACTGCAGTTATAATTAATATACATGCCTTATTGCCACGTTATTGCATTTTTGATCATGACAGACTTATTGTGTCTGGACAGTCTGAATGAACATATAAATGGATGTGAACCTCTTTGGGCTGATGTTCTGTTACAGCAGATTTATGACGGTATAACAGCATTAGCTCTGACTGCTCTGCACGGAGCTCAGAGTGGGGTGGGAGAGGCGTGCATTCCGTGATGGGAAGCACTGCTCCAGGACAGCAGGATGGATGTGCAAGCAAGGCCTGGGAATGGTTGCAATGTCTTCCTTCCTTAGACAAGTCTCCAGGGGGCGAAGCAGTCAGGAAAAGTACAAGAGTCTTGTAGGGGTTTCTTCTCTCTCTCTCTCCGTGGAAAGGCGTGGTGGAAGTGTTCTCCCTGGTGGCAGATGCAGCTGAGCTGTGTGACAAGAGGTGCAGCTTCTTCTTTCCTCTGCACAGCGCTCTCATTTTTGGCTTTCAGAGAGCAGTGAAGCCTGAGAAACTGTTCCTGGAGCATCATCCCACGTGCCTAAGCACAGCCCACCAGCAGTGGCAGGGCAGGAGTCCCACTGCCCCTCCTGCCCTGCCCTAGAGCTCACGGGCACGGATTTGGCTGCAGCCAGTCCAAGTCTGCCCAAGGCGTTGCTGTTCTCAGGTACCAATCAAAGAGTGGAAACAGAATAAAAACTTTGTACCTGGATGCACATTTTCAGCACCCTTTCTTTCCCATCTACAGGATGCAGGATGCCAGTTTCTGGCTCTGAGAGGGTCCTGAGCTGCCCCCTCTGTTGGCCTATCTATGGTCCACCCCCAGCACCAATGGGAATCCAGACAGCAACTCCCAAACACTGGCCATGATGGATAGGGGCTTGGAAAAAGGATCCTCACACCACTCTGGAGATCAGAAGGTACCTGATCAGTTGGAAAACCCACTGAAGGGTATTAAGGCCTGACAGAGGTGTGTTCCCCTCTGTGCTGGGGGTGGCACTGGGTGGGAAGGTTAGCCCAGTGTGGTGGAAACAATGACAATTGAAATACCCCTAAACTGGGGAAAACCAGGGCTACAGAGGCTCACGGGATCTGGGCTCATGCTGAGAGTTGGATATTGCATGCAGGTTTTCTGCATGCCCTATGGGATTTTTAAAAACAGATGCAATTAAAAGTAAAACTTAAGGAAATGGTGCCAGAGCTGCATCTTTAACACACAGATAGGTGGGCTCCCTGCTGGAGAGGGGCTTGCCTATACCCCTGGCTTTCAGTGAAGGCTGTGGGAAGTATGAACCTACCTGTCCCTGCAGAGATGTGGGACAGCCCAGTGAACGTGCACAGGGCATCTGTGCTGCTGCCCTTGGCAGAGCAGGGAAAGCTGGGAAGGAAAGCTCAATACCTCTGCTTGCTGCTACGTGTTTGTGTGGTGGAGGTGAGCATAGGAAAAACAAATGTCTCCATTTCAAATATGCTTCACTTGATCCTCTCTCACCCCTGGAACAGGGGCTGCTTTGCTGTCCTGCTCAATTGAGTGGTGAAGGGACAATGGTGCTGCTCTGCACTGGGGGGCTCCCTGGGGCCTGGGGGGAAACTTTCTTCATGGGAGGGAATGGGTGTTATGGCTCCTTCTCTCTCAGACTTTCTACCAGGGACAGGATAAAAACTGAAAACAGCTCTCTAGAGCTGCCTGGGGAAATGACACTGGACCTCTTTCCTCAGAGGCAGGGAAGACATGTTCAAAATGGAAAAACCTGTGGAGAAACCAAATCCTTTGTTCTTAAAACCTTTCCACGGCTCTCTTCAGCTCATGAGATCAGCCTTGGACACAAGTGTCTTGGATGCCTGGATCAGTCTTGGAATATCCTTTGGGTACTTCTAAATTACAAACTCTGGTTCCATGGTCCTGACCCTCCTCACAGCCTTGCACTCTCTCCCTATAGTGGTGACCATTCTCCCCTCTCAGATGTCACTGGAAAACATTGCTTACCCTCAGTGCATCTCCCTCCCCCCTTCACCATGATTACCCTGAGCTGGAATTGCACTCGTGGGAGCCTGGCTTTCCTGGGAAGCAGGTGCGGGCTTCTGTGGCGTGGGATAACGGGCTCCAGCCCCGGCCTGGGACAGGGTGCCCTGGTGACAGGAGCGTGTCCCTCTCTGCTGCTGCCCCGGGCTGACAAGGGTGCCAATGAGCTGTGGTGGCAGTGCCACTGCCCCGCCCCACTGCCACCACAGCTGGCAGGCAGGGCTGGCTCTGCCACAGCTGACCTGTGCCCCTCCAGAGCCCATGATCTGAAAGACAAGGTGCCATTGCCCACCCCAGCAAGGCATGGAGCTGAATGGCTCTGGGGCCCACAGGTGCCGTGTGGGGACCTGGGTTTGTCCTGCTTCTGAGAAGTGCTTGGTAAAGAGGCAATGCTTTATCACCCTCTGTGACACTGCTGCTTTACAGTGCTGTGGTTTACAGTATGTTTAGAAAGCTGGATCAGTCTCCATCCATCTCTTACCTTCTAACCTGCAACAGCTGCTCGTTGCTACATTTGTCTTTGTGAACAAGAAGAGTGATAATTCTCCACTCAGGTAAAGATAAATACGGCGGAGGTTTACCTGTCGTGTGTGGGTGCGTGTCACACAGTGTGTTGTGTGAACAAACTCTCTGCATGCTTGCAGTGCATAAATGCTTTATGTACGTGTGCATGCATGTGTCTAAATGTAGGTGCAGCCAGATGTACCCAAGGCTACATGTATGGTGGGCATGTTTGCACCTCTGCAGAAAAGCTGTATTCATATGCGTACGATTGCATGCATACATATTGTCAGGAAAAACCCAAATCAAGTCACTATAGATAGCATCATGGAAAATTAAAGACAAAGCTGAGAAGAGACAGCATTAATAACCAAGGCTCTTATGTCACCAGTCAAGAACGATGCCTTATGAAGAGGAAAAAAGAGCATGTGGAAATCTTTAAGCAATATACACAAGCATCATAGGCACTCACCCCAGGAGCACATGCATTTAAAGGATGTGTGTGTTTGTGTGGGTGTTTTATGCATCTGGAAAGGCTCCCTGAGACAACTGAACACAAAGCCAGCACGTGTTTGTGTTAGGTTGAGATGCTGGCATTAAGATGATTATATGAGTCTATTAGCAGGGTGTTATGACTCCAATTTCACTTAACATCTGAGTTCACATTAAAATATGCCCTTGGCCTGACAAGGCATTATTAACTTGCATTTAATAAAAATAAAATATTACATTTAAAAAAATTGAAAGCTGACAAATTTGATTTAAATGAATACTGAACTCCAGGCAAATGTGTTGCTTGAACTCTGCCTGCTGTACTGGAACTGACAGGAAGCATTAAAATAATCCTGAGTGGTCAATATGTGATTAAATATCACATGTCAAGTTTAGCAGGAATATTCCTTCCAAAGAAAATTATATTGTTAAAAATAAGTGACAAATTCTAAGCAGCTCCTTCAAATTCATAAAGATATGTGAAAAAATGGAAGTAAGCTTATAATAAACTGGGGTGTCTGCAGGGGACAGAGAATGTACTGTCTCCTACACCGAGCCATACAGAACATCTACAGGTAATCAGATAAAAATGATTGCACATATCTGAAGCAATAAATTTCCTTTGCATTTGCCATAAAACATAAAGAGAATAGACATCCTACATTTTCACACCATGTTTTCATCTGAAAGTTTTTGCTGTCATGCTGTTCTGTCTAAAGGTTTATTTATTTGTATAGAGACTCCAGTATCTATATGTGTACATACATGCCTAGATATATATACACATGCTAAAGCCATCATAAGTGATGTTCAGACTGAGAGAATGAAAACGAAGATTTTAAAGGAAATAATTGTAACAGTAATAGTAAAATGCCCCTCTCCACTCCACCATTAGATGTTTGGGAACACTAATGCATCATGGCTTTTTTTCTGTTACAGATTCCAGCTGGGAGAACATGCTTAAACATGATCAACTTTCATTGTGTATTTGATGAAAGACAGACATAGATGTCATTGCTTCCACTTGCTTCAACAGGATCAATCCAGGATTACCAGGGTGCCATAAGGGTGGTGCCCAGAAGTCTATTTAGATTAGATACAGCAACAAAATATTGGAATCTACAGCTTCAGATAAATGACTCAATATGCCCAGGTCAAGAGGTTACTGAAGTCAGGTGAGATCTGAGACCTATTTATCACTGCCTGAGCTCAAATTATGTTTTAAATATTGTCACAAATGAAAAACTGCTGCCAGATGGTGTCATGTTAATTCATCTCACTGTACTCAGAAACTGTCCTTCAGTTCCATCATGGTGCCTGTTATCCTGCATCAGTGGGGTACCTGTCAGAGAACCTGCTTTTGCTGAGAAGCAGGGGCTCTGCTCAGCCCTTGCTTCCTGCCTGCAAGATGGATGTGTCACATTTCTGTGGTGTGTGGCTACAGAGACCTGTACAGCACCTATGGGGCTGAGACACGGCTCTTCTTGGAAAGCAGTGCATGTTGGGTGGTAAGAGATATAAGGCTTCGTTAGCTCTTAGTTGATTGAGAAATCTGCTATTCTACCCACCTGGTCCAGGGAAATGGATTTATTGGTCTGTACAAAGAGGCATATGGGGATGAAGACTTTGACCCTGGTGCATTAGTGCAAAGGGGCTTGAAGCTCTCCCATGCACTGCACAGGGCTGGCACAACTGTCCTGTTCTTCTCCTCTGCTCCCATTTCCTTTTCAGGACTGTAAGAAGTGTGCCACCCTGCTTATCCCTGTGGTCCCCTGGGCAAAGGTTGGGGTATGTTGTAGTTTACAGTGTTCAAGGGAACATAAAATGACATCGATCAATTTTATGCTTCTCCTCTCTCCCTCGCACATCTGCTCTTCTTCCCGAGCCCTGCCTTCAGCTCTGGCTTCAAGCACAGTGCTTGAGCCCTCCAGCAGCCGTGGGATGAGGGTGTCCCTGGATCAGGCTTTCCTCCACTCTGACGTGCCTTTATGCTGGCTGCCTCAGATCTCCCTGCAAGCTGGGTTACAGCCAAGGCTCTCCCCAGCAAACCTGGCCTCCTGGTTCCAGGGTGCCTGAGAACTCTGCTTCCCATGACTATCACACACTGCTCTGAGAGGCAGAGAGTTGGGCCTGAGTAAGGGCATAATGTGTTTGGACTGATCACTCACTACCAAGCCAGAGAACCTCAGACTCTCTCATCCCCAAAAGCCTGTCTCCAACTCTCTTTTTCCTGGTTGTATGAGTAGAGAAAAATACAGGACTTCTCTAAAGTCTACCATAGCTAGAGGGGTTCTTCTAAGTGCAGAGGTCATGACAAGTCACTATCTTGTGGTAGTGGTAAAACCAGAAGAGCGGAGTGATGCTCAGAGCTCTGCTCTGTGCCCTGTGCAAGGGGTAGTTTGAGCTGAAAACTACTGCAGTAGCAAGGGCATTGTTGCTTGAGCAGGGGAAGAAACCAAAAGCTCAAGGATGGTTAATCTTCTTGTGGGAAGGCATTACCGTGCCTCCTGGGTTGGCTTATTTCTGTGCTAGCACTGGAAATGGTATTGCACTGGATGAAGAGAATACAGTGTTGTTTTTCCTACCTTGTGCTACTGCAATAGGCTCTGAGCCTGACAGATGTACATACATTGTGGTTTTATATCTCCTTGCCTCCTCCACATGTAGCAAATATACCATTCTCTTTTCCAGTGTGTGACTTCCTGTGGGGTGCAGGAGCTGAAGTAGCAGAGGGGTCTCTGGGGTCTCTGGGCAGCCCCAGCCACAGGGAATGGGCTGTGGCCACAGCAAGGGCCATAGTGCTGCCTGGCTGGCCAGGGGGAGATGTTTGGCTCTGTGTCCTTCTGCCTTCACAGCTCTGCTGAAGAGGAGAAAGACTTCATCATCAGGGCAAGTGCTGCTGCAGCCAGGGAGTGAGAGCGTGTCCGTTTGGGATGCAGATGAGAGAGTTCCCAGCAATCAGGAGGATGGGGTAAAGTGGGACACTAGCAACAAGCAAATTATCAAGCCTGTAAGCATAAAGATTGCAAATGTCTCCTGGTTTCTTAAATTATTATTTTTGGCAGGGTTGCATATGTTCTCTGTGCTCATTCCATGAATCCAGCTGATTATTATTCCAATCACCAGAGGAAGAGAGAGTCACATTAATTTGTAGTAATTAATAGCACTGATGCATTTGACAGCGCATGTTAACAAGCCTCTTTGATTGTTTGGATCTCTAACTGCGGCCCTTCTTGTTTGCATCTCCTCCGAGGAATTCATAATATCAAAGCTTAACGGTATCTGATACTTGTCAAAATGCAATTTATAAAAGTTTAATTCTTTTATTGATTTAGTTTGGTTTTGATGCCTGCAGAGTCAGCTCCCTTGACAGAACTTAGCGGATTCAAATGCTTGTCACCAGCTCGGCCTCCTTTTTGCAGGGAACAATTGCCATAGGCCAAGCCAACAGGCATGGTTTAATTGCCATTAATTAAAAGCATAAATCTCTTTTTTCTTCAGTTGCTCTGCTCTTAAAGGGGGCTGCATCTCTCTCTCTTTTCCTGTGTTTGTCAGAACACCTTCTGGCAAGTAAAGTTAACCCATTCCGTGTTCCCAAGCACTTTCTGGAATAATCTTTTGAAGCATAACTCTTATGATCTGATGTGAAATGCATGCGGTTCGGTGATATTTAACAAACTGGATTTCTTCTTTATTGCAGTATAATGAGGTCAAATGAATCCCTCCATGGGTTGTATACATGCTTAAATGGTTTCTGCATCAAATCCTTTTTGACAGCAAATAAAACAGCAGCCAAACAAAACATCAGCTACTTAAAATTGGCCGGAAAATCAGAACATAGTGTGATTGGCAAAAATTAAATTAAAAAGAAATCCCAGTGTCAGCCCCCGTACTCGCGGTGGGTGGGAGGGCCGGCTCCCGGCGGGGGTG
>NC_087480.1:46750221-46785221 GCF_036417665.1 Passer domesticus
GCTGTCCCGGCCGGGGCGGGACTCGCCGCCGCTTTCCCCTAAATATTTCTGCACAATGGAGTCGAGGATTAAAAAATAAGAGGAAGGAAATGAAAGGTGTTCACTCTTCAGGAACATGACTTTAAGCCCTAAATCCCGATTCCGGGACGGGGAAGTGTATTGTGAGTTAAAGGATTACGCTAGTGTAACATATTACCCCGGATCCCGCATTCCCCCAGGGATAATTAGGACATAGTTTTGGTGCATTGCAAACCAAGACAGCAAGATAAACATGAGCGCCGCGGGCTGCTTCCCTGCTGCAGGAAACCTGCCTGTGCGCTTGAAGATATTTAAATACTTTTCCCTTTCTCCTATTCTTTCACTCTACTCCTCAGTTTCACCTCTTCTTCTGTCCCCTTTTTTCCTGATTGTTCCTACAAATGCCCCGATCTGTAGGAAGGTGCTGGTCAGAGCTCGCCCCGCCGTGCTACCGGGGCTGCGGCGGCCGCGTTGCCTCCGGCCCCGTCCGCGCTGGGCGCCCGTCGGGGACAACGGGGGCGGCCGCCACCGCCGCCCAGCGGACAAGGGCGGCCCTACAGCTCTGCCGGGCCCTCCGCCGCCGCTCCCTCGCCAGCACCGGCGCCTAAAGCCCGGCGGCAAAGCGCACAACCGGCTGCCCGTGGGGCGGCGGACGGCAGCGCGGGCCCGCTGGGATGCAGCGGGAGATGTTTGGTAGCAGCGGGCTGCCCGTGGGCCGGCTTTCCTGACGCTGAAAAGCCTTCTCCGAAGTGCGGCACTGAGGCCGGGACCTGCTCCCGCCGCAGCACCTAGGGAGGACCGGTGATCTTCGGGTAGGGCACCGGTGACCGGTGAATCCCAGGGAAGCACCTGGATTTTTACCAGCGAGGACACAGACTCCTCGCCCCGCTCCTCAGGAGGGAAGGCAGGCCCCAAGCCGTCGGAAGCGGAGCAGAGGCCGCGGCACTCCACGCCGCATCGCTCGTGTCGGGGCGCTGCTTCTCATCCCGCACCGCTGTCCCGGGGCTGCGGCGTCTCCCGTCGGATCCAAGCGTCCGTAACGAGTTACCGGCTGAACGCGGTCCCTCGTGCTCTTTGTGCTTCCCGAGCGCTCCCCGCACCCTTCCGCACCTCTGAGCGGGACTGTTTACCCGGGAAGCAAAACGCGGCGGGAAGCTTGGCTGGAGGCGCACCCGCGTTGCCGCCATACCCGCACTGTGCAGGGCCGGACTGGGCACTCCCGGTTACGGGGCGGACAGGACAATGAGCGGGTTTAGAAGGGACCTTCGTGTCCTCCGTCCCCGCTCCTTGCTCCAGGCTGACAGTGGACACGCATCACCGGGACAGCCGTCGTATGCGGAGCGGGGATGCCAGCGGCCCCACACACATAATACTTAGTGCCGTCGCTAAACACCAGCTCCCCAGAAATCCCTCTTGCAGTCATCCCGCCCTAATCGTTTCCCGCGGCCCCACTGCCGTGCCCCGTTCCCCCGTGGCCCCGAGGTCTGCGGTCACGGATGTTTTCGGGGCTGGTCTGGTCTAGGGGTTACTGCAGGCCGGGAGGGGGGGTGTCGGGCTGCGCTTCATAGGACCCTGGAAATTGTAATTACTACTAAAATAAAACTCGGAGAACTCTAAATCATTCATTATCACCTTTATAATTACTCTTCTAATTAGCTTGACACGCCGATTCATCAGGATTAATACGACGTCTTGTCGCTGGCACTTCCCATTATTCTGACATTTAGCCGGGGAACCGTCCCGGGAACACCGGATGATACTCTCCGGGGGATCCGATCCGGCGACCGGGGAATCGAGGCCCGACGGGGCGGCGGCGGCGGCGGCGGCGGGGACGGGCCCGGCAGGGAGCGAGGGCGCGCCCCCCTCCCGCGTCCGTCCCCGCCGCGGCCGCCGATTGGCTGCGGCCCGCGCTGCGTCAGCCCCCTCCCGGCCCTCCGCCAATGGGGGCGGGCAGCGGCGGCGGCAAAAGCCCGGGTTTATAATAAACGGCGGGGGGGCCGCGGCGGCTGTGACGTCACGGGGGGAGTCGCCGCCGCCGAGAGGAGCTCGGTGGGCACGGGCGGGCGCGCCGCAGTGGCCGGTGTCCGCCCCGCTCCGCTCCGCGCCCGCAACTTCCCGCAACAAAGTTGGTTAGCGGCGAACCGGCCCGGCGGCGATGTGGGGCTCGGCGGGGGCCCCGAGTTAGTGTCGACCGCGCCGCCGGTGCGCGGGTTGGGGTAACCCGGTTCCGCCCCCCGTCCCTTCTCCTCCACCCCCGGTGAGAGACCCCCGCGGCCGCCCACGGGGATGCGGACGCGGCGCTGAGCGTTTCGCCATGGAGGGGCCGAGCGGGTCCAGCTTCGGGATAGATACGATCCTGTCGGGTGGCAGCACCGGCAGCCCCGGAGTCATGAACGGAGATTTTCGCCCCCACGGCGACGGCCGGCCGGCGGATTTTAGGAGCCAGGCCACGCCGTCCCCCTGCTCGGAAATCGACACGGTGGGGACGGCGCCCTCATCGCCCATCTCGGTGAGCATGGAGCACCCCGAGCCGCACCTGGGGGTGGCGGAAAGCCTCCCGCCGCCGCCGCACCACCTGCACCTCGGCCCGCACCCGCCGCCGCCGCCGAGTTTGCAGCCGTCGCCCCCGCAGCCACCGCCGCCACAGCTGGGCTCGGCCAGCTCCGGCCCCAGGACTTCCACCTCTTCTTTTTTAATTAAGGACATTTTGGGCGACAGCAAACCGCTAGCGGCGTGTGCACCTTACAGTACCAGCGTCCCCTCTCCCCACCATACTCCCAAGCAGGAGGGCAGCGCGGCACCGGAGAGCTTCAGGCCCAAACTCGAGCAGGAGGACGGTAAAGCCAAGCTCGACAAGCGCGACGACACGCAGGGGGACATCAAATGCCACGGTGAGTACGGCGCGGCCCGGCTCCGCACCGGCTCGGCCGCCGCTACAACCCGCGCCGCGGCGCTCGGCCGCGATGGTGGAACGAAAATCGGGGAGAAAATCTGCGGCAGGAGCGTTCGCTCTGCCGGGGCCGCTCAGGGATCCTCGCTACCGCGGGGATAAGGTCGGTAGGAAATGAAATTAAATCAAATCGCCTATTTTTTAAATTTAAAAAAATTTTTTTAAAAATATCTGTTGGTCTTTCCTCTTTTTAATTTTTTTTTCTTTTTTTAATTTGGCTTCCCCGTTTTTAAGGAAATAGCCCGAGCAGTGGGATCGCATGGGAAATCAGACTGTATTTATTTTTAATGCAAATGCACATAAATGATTCTCTGGCTTTCTAAGAACCGGCGGCTCAGCTGCAGTTAGTGCATTCAGCCTTTTTATTTATGCTCATTCGCTCTAAAATTAAGATGAAAAATTCTACTTCCCTAATTAACAGCAAATAAGGGAAAAAAAAAAGAACAAACCCACCCAAAGAACAAAACCCAACCCAAACAACAAAAAATAAAATAATAATAATAAAACAACAACTCGGCCCGCGCTCGGCGTAGTGAGATGTGAGGGCTTTGTGCGTTTGGCTAAACCCTCGAGTTTTCCCTGCACCGGGATAGAAGGTTTATTTCTCCATCTTCAATTTTTTTTTTTTTTTTTTAATTAGGGGTTTCATGCTGATGGGGAAGCCCCCGCCGTGCGGGGTTCGGAAGTGAAAATAGCTATGTGTGCGTGGGAACGGGAAAGAAGGAAAAGAGTGAGGAAAGGCAAACAGAGAGAGGGTATATTTTCCCTGCGGTGCCGGCGGAGCTGTCCTTCCCGCCGGCAGCCCGGTGCAGCCGGGAGGCAACAGGACAAAATTTCCTAATTTTGCTCAATTGAGTTATTTTCGCCAGGCTCAGAGCGGCGCGGTGCCCGCGAGTGCAGCTCATTTTGCTCTTTTAGCATTAGCATACGAGTGCCCAAACCAGATGTACAGTCTGGTCTGGCCATTTTTGTGTGCACCAACCTCCCCAGTGGGTCAATTAGGGAGATTATTGTTCTTCCTGCGGGGAAGATCAAGGAGCGCCACAAACTGGGGCCCGAGTGGAGCCGGATTGACAGATCGATTTCCCGGCGTTTCGGGCCGGGGGGAGAGGGCAGAAAATAACGAAAGCCCTGTAGTTGGGAAACGGAGAGCGGGAATCCCGCTGTTCCCCGGACGGGCTCGCCGCCACCACCCCCCGCCGTAATTGACCGTTCCCCCCGTGTCCCGAGAAGTCCCCGGGGAGGGGGCGGCGGGGCCCGGTAACCGGGGCGGGGCGGGGGCCGAGCCGGTGTCCCGCCGGTCCTCACCGCTCTTGGGCTCACTCACAGGGACAAAGGAGGAGGGCGATCGGGAGATCAGCAGCAGCCGGGACAGCCCGCCGGTGCGGGCCAAGAAGCCTCGGAAGGCACGAACAGCCTTCTCCGACCACCAACTCAACCAGCTGGAGCGCAGCTTCGAGCGGCAGAAGTACCTGAGCGTACAGGACCGCATGGACTTGGCCGCCGCCCTCAACCTCACCGACACGCAGGTCAAAACCTGGTACCAGAACCGGAGGTAAGCGGGCCCCGTCAGGGCGGCGGCCCCGGGGAGCCGGGGCGGGCTTACGCCTCTGGGTTTGTGCCCGCGGGAGCCCGGGGTGCTGCGGGGAGCTCCCGGCTGCTGCCCCGCGCCCTCCCCGGCCATGGGCTGGGGGGTCCGGCTCCTGTCAACGCTGCCGTAATTTTCTGTCTCATTACATACGGTTGCAGCCACCCTAATTCTGTCGCAAACCATTAGTGTCAGCGCGTTGCGATCTAGCCGCGTACCGCGGTTATTAATTTGGCCGGAGTCGCCGTATGCATGTGTCGGGGGGTGCGGGGCTCGGAGGGGAAAGCGGGCAGAGCCGGAAAGCTCGCACGGTGTGCGGGCCCACGGGGACAGTACGCTCCGTCGGGCCTGGCTGCCCCATCGCGGCGCCCGCCCTGCAGCCTCTTGCTCCCCCCGGCAGGACCAAGTGGAAGCGACAGACGGCGGTGGGCCTGGAGCTGCTGGCCGAGGCCGGGAACTACTCAGCGCTGCAGCGGATGTTCCCCTCGCCCTATTTCTATCACCCCAGCCTGCTGGGCAGCATGGACAGCACGACGGCAGCTGCGGCGGCCGCAGCCATGTACAGCAGCATGTACCGGACTCCCCCCGCGCCGCACCCCCAGCTCCAGCGGCCGCTGGTGCCGCGGGTGCTGATCCACGGGCTGGGGCCCGGCGGGCAGCCGGCCCTCAACCCCCTGGCCAACCCCATGCCCGGCACCCCGCACCCCCGGTGAAACGGCACCGCGGTCCCCGCAACGAGCCCTTCCCCTCCCCGTCCCCAAACAAGCCCCAGCACCGCAGAGGAGGAAGCGAGGGGAAGCCGAGGGGCAGGAGCTTCTGCAGGCAGTCACCGGCCACCGAGGGAGGCGATCAGTCAGAGCAGGGACTCTTGAAACGTGAACCCAGAGCCAAGCCCGTAAGTGAAACGACCACACGCGGGGGAAGGCGGGCAGAGCCGCGGGGCGACCCGCCGACCTCGGCTCCTGCGAGGCAGGACTTGGAGCTCGGAGAGAGAGTTCCGGAGGGGGTGGAGGAGAGGGAGAGGGAGCCCGAGCCCGCCGGAGAGACTAACGGCTGCGGAGGACAGAGGGAATGAGAGCGCCTCGACCCCCGACCGGCGGAGAAGACCGGGGGAACGGAGAACTTTGCACTGATTTTTCTCATTACCTTTTTTTTTTTTTCTTATTGAAAAGTGGCATGCTCCCTAATGCGAACAGAATTGTACAGACCGAGTGCTGAGTGCTATATCATATTTATTATATGTCGTCCAAAAAAGGAGAAAAAAAAATCACTTCTATACGTTAGTTTAAAACGAACAAACGTGGTTCTTCCCTATCCCTTTTCATGTCTTTTTGGATTCAGTAAAATAAATGCTTAGATGACAAAATATAGATTTTTTTTTTGTGATTGAAAAATCACAGGGGAAAAAAAGGAAAAAAAAAATAAACTTTATCTTTTTTTAACAAACGCGAAAATTCAAGGTAGCTAATTTCCCCGTGACGAGAACTCAAGAAATTCGGAGTAGAAAAGGCAGATGCCACTTTTTTATTTTGAATATTAGATTGAATATATTTTGAATTTTAGGCTCATTGTTTCTTAACAGGCGCTGTTTTTCCCTATCTGTATTTTAAAGGAAAATCAAATCCCCCGCAGGTGTCGAGCCCCTTGCTGTTATTTTGAGCACCTGGGCAGGGCGGTAACGGGTAGTGGCTGTAGCCCCTTGGGGGCGGGTGCGACGGGGCCGTGCGGAGCCTGGGGACGCGGCCCCGGCCCGGCAGCTGGCTCGGCACGGCGCTGGGACCGGCACTGAGCGCCGGCGGCCGGGGTGAGTAACGAGGGGAAACAGGCAGGGAGGGCGGAGGGGTCCCGGCGGACACGGAGCTCCCGAGCCCCGCTGGCCTTTGAACTGTACTGTTGTGTGTGCCCGTTCCCCTCCCTCTCCATCCCTTCCCCTGGCAGCCTCCCTGCCAGCGCCTCCCTTCCCCATGCCGGCGTGGGCCGTCCCGCGGGGGCAGAGGGGCTGCGGGTCGGGACTGGGGGCTGTGACCCTCCTCTGGACTCCGGGGACGGCTCTGTCCCCAGCCGCTGGAGGTGAACACCCCCCTGCGAAATTAGAAAGTTATACAGCAATTACCTATAAAACATTCATAAAGTCCCATATTATCCTCTCCTCTGAGGGTTTGGCGCTTCGTTGTTTTTTTTAATTTTTTTTTTCCTCTCTCTGTTTTTGCTCGTGGGTCCCCTTTCTTTTAAGATAGAAGGGGAAAAAAAAAAAAGAAAAAAACGAAAAAAGGAAAAGAGAAGCCTCCGGGCACGTTTATTTGGGCTTTGCTAATTAGCGAGCGGCTTGCTGATTTCTGTGCTAATAAATTCGCGTTAAAACCATATTGACCTTTGCCTTGATCTAACAAAAGGGGAGCGGGTCGGGAACGCCCACTCCGGTTTTTGCCCGTGTTGCGGCGGCTGCTGAGTATTCCCCGGCGCCTTCGCCGTGGCCCCCGAGCACCCCCCGGAACGAGCCGGAAGCAGGGCCCGGCCACCCCGCGTCGCCGCCCCGCTTTTCCCGGGAAACCCATCCGGGGGCTGGGGAAGGAGGTAGGAAATTTGGACTCGTTAGGGCCTTTTTCTTAGTCTAAGCAACAAATCTTTCCTAAAGGAGGAAATCCAGCTGGAAAAGCCAGTCTCTGCTCGTTGTTCTCGATGGCTCGGTTTTGACTGCATAAACTCGCTGAAAAGTAGTGAGAGCAAGGAAGGAAAGTTCATGCAAAAATGAACTGAGTGGTCCCCTCACGAGCAGGGCCTGCCGCGGGGTGCGCACCGGGGCAGGGAGTTTTTGGTCTTTGGGAAGGGCAGCAGACAGGAGCGACAGGCGTGAGGCGGGGCTGGGGCTGCCGGTGTCGTGCCGGACGGTGTCTAAACCGGGGGTGCCGGAGGAGGGGGGCGAGGAACCGCTACCACCCCTGAATCGTATTTCCAGACCCAGCTGAAAAGTGCGTGTAATCGGGAGGAGGTTTGGGGCAAGAATCTCTCTTTCACTCTTCTTTTCCCCGTGTGGGAAGTAGGGCTGCAAACGCAAGTTCTTGGTTTGTCCCGCTCCCCGTTCGCGCCGGCATAGAGGCGAGCCGAGGGCAGGCTGCCCTGAAATTGCTCGGCCGGGTCGCCCGGCTGCAGCCTTGTAGGAACAGGTTTCGTTGTCTTTTTAAGAGCCCGGGCACGCGGTCCCGCATACAGCGCGCTGCGGCAGGACAAAGAGCCGGGAGCCGGCCGGGATGCGGGGGCTGCCTCCCGCCGCCCGGCCAGCGCGGGGCACGGCACGGCTCGGCGCGGCTGGCTGCGCCGCCTTCCCGGCCGCGACGGTCGTGTTTCTGCCCGTGCCTTTCCCGGACAGCTGCTTTCGCCGCCACCGCCCCAGACGTGGTGCGGAGCTGCTGAATTGCTGCAGTCTCGGTCCCTTTCCAGCCTCTGCCCTTGCCTGGGCCAGGTCCTGCTCTCGGCCCTGGAAGTGGTTGTGAACAAATAACCAAGCTCCTCTGTTGCCAGACGAACGGGACGGGCTCTCTCAGCCTCAAACAGCGGGAAACACCGGCACCCGCTGGAAAAGACCTGGCTGTTGGTGCGCTGAGCGTGGAAACAGTCCGTGAGGCTGGAGCAGGGCTGTCTGTACTCGAGGGACCGCGGCACCCGCGGGCTGGCCGGGAGTGAGCGCTCTCCCCAGCGGCCCGCAAGGAGCGGGGCGGCTCCGGCCCCTCCAGCCTGCGCTGCGCCCGCGGCTGCGGCCCCGCCGCGCTCAGCACCGCGGACAGCTCCGGGAGGCGCGGGCCGCCCGGCCCCGGCAGGGCGGGCACGGCAGTGTGCCCTCCTCCGGGACACCGCAGCTGCCTTCCCCGGCGGCTGCCGGCGGGCCATGGTGAAGATGGCTGGCACAGCCTCCTGCTGCCGAAGCGCTGCCTGGCTCGCCTCCCCGCCACCCAGCAGCTGGGAGCGAGTCTCTGTCCTAGCCCGGACCTGGCCCTTCGGCCCCGAGCGCGGGCTGGCTCCCAAAGGCTTTGTGCCGGGTGTTTGAGCTTTGCCCGAGCACCTGCAGACGGGTTTAAAAATGGGGCAGGGCCGCTCCCCTTCTCCCGTGTCCTGTCGCTCTGGACTGACACCGGCGCGTCCACAGTGAGACCCAGGAGACCCTTTGGGCACCCTGTGCTCGGTTTCCCTTTAGTTTGTTTCTTCTGGGTCGTGCTATGTGTTTTGCAAGTGGGCACGGCACAGGCGGCTCCTTCGAGGCACCCCTGCTGCGCTCAGACGGGTTCCGGTGGCTCGTAGAGCTCCGGCAGCAGAGCCGCGGGCAGGCTGCACCGCTGCCCGTGGCTGATGGGCGCTCCTGAGGGATGCAGCAGCAGGATCATGTTTAATTACTTCACCCTCTCGGGGGACTAGCTTGGCCATCGTTAGAGCAAAAAGCGAGAAGGGAGATTCCGCTGGGCTGGGGTACGGGGCGAGCATTGCCTGTACCGCTCCAAGGGCGCTAGCCCTGGCGCCGCTGTGGCAGCTGGGTGCTCCGGAGCTTAATCTTCTTTCCCAGCCGGGCAAGCGAGCCCGGCTCAGCCGCTGGGAACCATTCAGCAGCACCGAGCGGAATTCCCTGCCGTGCCGGTTGCCCCGGTTGCGTTTAACACACCGCCCGCGTGTAACGCTGTATTGGCGCTCCGGGGCTTGGCTATCACGCCTGCAGGTTTTAGCGTTTCTTGTGAGAGTGAGTTTTTAACTTTTGTTGTCTTCTGCCTTTCCAGAGTTTACCTTCCTCCAAATTCACGCCACTTTTCTGTGCAAATGCGTTTAACTGATGATGTAAGTCACTCTAAATCCTTATTGCAGCCCACTCAAAAACCTCGGAAACCCAGGAGATAGAGTGAGTGCAGCTAGGCTGAACTCACCTGTGGAAAGAGCAAAAGCCTTCATAATGTCAGAAATATTCCCAGGCCAGAGGTGGTGAGCATGGGCGGTGAATAACCGTTTCAGGCTGAAATTTACACGCTTTCCCCCTCCTCTGTTCTGTCTTGCTGCTAAGCTCATGTTTCCCACCGGTGATACTGCCGGGTTGCTTCCCCAGCAGCCGGTTTAGAGGGGACTGCGCTTGCAAGAAAACGGGGGTACAGGGAACCTGGCCTACCGAGGGGGCCGTGTGCCCTCGTCCCGTGGGAGAAGCAGCCTGCTCTGTTTCGGCGATAGCACCGAAATGACCCCGCCATCCCTGCAGGGGCACGGCTGATGGGGACGGAGACCCACGGGACCGGCGGAGGGCGGGTGTGCGACCACCGAAGGCGCAGGCTCCCCGGGCCCCCGTTACATGAAAAAGCCCCGAACTTCTTTCCTCCCTTGGGCTGCTCCAGCCGTTCAAGGGCCGTGGGGCAGCCGGAGCCCGTGCCTGTCTCTGCGTGTTTCCAGCCGGAGAGCAGGTCCAGCCAAGCGCCCATCGCATTAAAACTCCCTTTCCATATTCATATGCCCTATTTTTCACAAGTCGTTTCTATTAATGGAAGCGCACAAACGCCGGTCCTTAAAATTGGCGGATTTCAAAGGAACCCAAGTGAGGCACTTTGCGCTGGCAGCGATGGGTGCGGGGCACGACGGGCCCCCCGGGGCTCCCCCGGCCCGCAGGAACCCGCTCAGCCGGGGGCTCTGCTCCGGGCCCTGGCCCTCGGCATCGCCGCTCCCCTCCCTTCCAGCACGGGCACACCAAAGTTGTCCGCGACTGTCTTGTTCCCTCATCTCTGAGAGCCCATGTAGGGCGCTTTAATTGCCACATTTTCAAACCGAGGTAATGGTGGGGATGTCTTAGTAATTACCTTAATGAGATAACACCTTTCCTTCCCTGAACCTACTCATTATCACACTTCTTGTTCAAATTCCAACTACAAAGAGCCATACTTGTAAAAAAAAAAAAAAAAAAAGAAAGAAAAAAAGAAAAGAGGGGGAGAGACCTCTGAAATTTGTTGGAGGTCTTGTTCCCTTAAAACAAGCACCTTCCATGGATCTTTAGTATATGAACAGGGAACTGTACCTAGTTCTGGGAAAGGTTGGCTAGAAGTAAACTAAACATCTGGGGTACCCCTTAATTATTCTTGGTTGGTGTCTTTAGTTTGACCTGTAGGGATGCAAGGGTGTCAAAGTGATGAATTTTAAGATGTTGGGCTGTGAAGACGTGCAGCTGCAAGACTGATGGGTTTAGGAAGGGAATGGTAACAAGGTTAGCTGCATGTGAAGTGTGAATTGAGATTTTTGCAAAGAGACTGTGATTGCAGATGGGCATAATGTTGTACCCTTGCATGAAATCTTGCTATTATTGTATAATGGTCAGACAGAGTGTGAAATGACTTATTACTTTACTTTTATTCTTTAATGAAGTTGGGTAGGGAAGGAGAACTACCAGGAAATCGATAGTGGTGGTGCACAAAAACTGTATGACAGGTGCTGATACATTAAATATTTATTTAGCTTATTGTCACAAACTCCCTCCCAATATTCAGCTATTTCAGAAAGCAAACAAAAATGCAACTACTGGATCTAGACAGTACAGAAGATGTGCAGAATGAGAGTAATATTTTCCTTTTCATCCTCCCTTTCTGCAGTATACATGAAGTGGGCGTTTCTCTGTGGCAGTGCAGTGTATACATCGTCTATGTAAAATATGAGACAGAGATTCCTAGATTAAGGCTGTGCACACATGGTTTCTAGGTAGGTTTCCAGCTGTTTGACATGTATTTCTCTCCTAAACCTTGCAGCAGGCATGCAGAGATTTGTACACTGTTACACTCCCATGTAAATTCAAGTGGCCTTTTCTCCAGATTGACATGCATGTGCAAATATCTCTCACTTTTTCCATACCGAGCACAGGTGTCCTCATGGGTGGTATCATTCTAAAAACATGCAGGACAACATCTGCCTCTGAATTTGCACAGCAGTGTGTGGGTACATCTGGGCATCCGGGGTGGGTGGACAGCTTAGCCAACGTCTAATGACTTGTTTCACACGTGATTAGGGTAAAACACCTATTACCAGAATTTGGTTCAATTGTTCAGCTGCTCTGGTCTTGATGAATATGGATTGAGGAAAAAGGAATTGGAGCTGCTCTCTCAGGACAATGTCCTTAAAAAGAGAATTTCCCAGGTGACCAACCTCAGGATGCCACCACTGAGAACAGTTTGGCAAATCCTGTGCTTAGTGGGTTGTCTCAGAGAGCAGCTTCATCTCACTGTTTCCATAAACATGGTAGAGGTGCAGCTTCTTGTATGCCTTCCCCTCTGGAAGGATGCAGCCCATGGCTCAGAGTTTCTCAGCCAGAACCTCTCCTGCAATTCCTTCCCCAGACCTTGTCCCCAGATTCAGCACAACCCTTTGCTGACAATCTGTCTGTGAGTTTTTGCCCTATATTGTCAATGGAGTCTGGCGCTGTTACATTTTAATCTGAGGTCAGGAAGAACAGACAAAATGAAGCAAGCTTGGGAATAATTGCCTACCTCTTCTGCATTAGCATACGGGGTAATAATGCTGGCAGAATTGTGTGAAGCACAAAATCCATCTGAGGTGTCATCTTTGTCCTTACAATAGTCTTTCAGATTTTCTTCTCATATTCTTGCCTCAACATCTGAACAAGTAGCGTTGCAAACAAGCCCTACACTCTGTTGTATGGTTTGTTTAAAGCAGGACTTGATGCAACAGCAGCAAAAATGCACTGAGGGGCACAAATGGTCCCCTCATGACACAAAAGGGCTTGGAGTAGATCCCTGTCAAGTTTTTAGCCCAATAGACTAGCAGGAATATTGTAGCTTTAAATACTTTTGTTTCATTATGTGAAGATCTAGCAAGAAGAATTCCTGAAAGTTTTAAGGACTCCCTGGTAAAAATGATGAAACAGTGCCTGAGAACACAGAAGAGTGGGATGTCACAGCAGACACTGTATTACCCCAGCACTGTAAAAGGAACAGGCAACTTCCCTCCAACTGCTGCTCTAAAGCAGGAAAAACAATATGGAAAATGAAGGCTGCCAAAAAAGCCTGTTTCGGGGATTTGCTACTGGTAATTTGGCTGGATCCTGTGGGTTCAACATCATTACTATGCCTATACCAAAATAATATACTCTTTCTGGACTAGAAATTCTGAAATAAGGTTGGATTAATATTTTTTCAGAAGCATCATAGGGTCTGTGGAAAAAGCAGCAAAGCATGTGTCTCCAATGGAGCCCCAGTATAGGCTCAATCCATATTATATCCTGTGAGTCTAAAAACCACTGAGCTTTTCTGCCTAAACAGTGGGAGGCAAGGTAAGCACACTGGCAACTTTTTATTTATTTCACTCTTCTGAAGTAATTTTCCCCCTTTACTTTCCTCCCTTTCTCCTTTCCCTCTTTCCTTCTCTCTCCACCCCAGTCAGTTCTGCCAAGCATTTGGCAGCATGCCTTGGGAATCCTGCTCACCTTTCCTGGCCACTGGTGGTGGCCACGGGCAGTGTGCCTCAAGCAGCACGTTGGTGCGTGGCTCGGGCAGTGCAGCACAAAGTGTGAGTAGCAAAGCTGTGCCTCTTCCATGGAGACTAAGCTCATTACAGTACAGTACTCTAAAGCGCGCTTAACCTCCCCAGTCTTGGGTGTTGTATCCCAAATCTACTGCAGAGCATGGACACCCCAATTAGCACTTACAATGTACTGTTGACATTTCTCTGGGCCAGCCCAACAGGAATAATTAGATGTGATATCTAACACAAAGTCATTTTTTTTTCCCCAGCAGAGGGTACACTGCAGAATGAAAGCAACATCTACTGCAAGAGCACTTGGCCAGATTTGGCTCTTACACACAGTGTTATGTCTGCAGTGTAACTCAGCTGGCCTCTCCAGCCCTGCACTGCCTGTGCCCTGCCTGACTGCTGCCAGTCTGACCGGCTGGGGTTAGTGCTGGGCCCAAAGCTCTGCCTGGGCTGCACAGGAAAGCTGTCTGACACAGCACAGGCTCAGGAAAGCTGCTGCACAGCACCCTGTAGGGATCTTTCCATTTGGAGATGCAGCATGTGTGGAAACTTGCTCAGCATAAGATCTTCTCATGCTGGAGATGTTGGCAGGTGGCTGCGAGGCTGGTCCCACTTTGGTTTCAGGCTCCAGCAGCGGCAAGGCTGGGTTAGGGACTAGGCCAAGTGTTACTGACTGAACATTGTTCTTGGCAGTGGTTTGCAGGATAGCAGGGATTGTGTTATCATAAATCCCACAGCAGCAAGCCAGAAAGCCTATGGAAAAATATATGTGACAGTAAATAGGAAAGAGATCTCTGCTGCAATGCAGCAGGCTGTCCTCTGACACTGCTAATTGCAGCAACACTTTGAAAAGATCAGTGTATGTAGTGAGTATTCCTGCTTGGGTTTGCTACCATTGCTTGCCTAATTTCATGCATTGCAAACAGAAACTTGGAAAGAACTTGGCAGAGCGAAGAGGATATAAAAATGATAATTTTTCATGTAATAGAGATCACATAGAGATTTCCTTTGTAGTTCACAGCATTTCCATTCCAAGATGCTCGGAGAATTGAAGCATACAAATAGAGAAAATCTGCAAAGTGTTGTCAGGTATTATTTATGTATTATTATTTTTGTTGGAAAAGACATGTAAATATAAAGAATTAGAAAACGGAGCTACTAAAATAAATTATAGTGGAACCCACAATAAATCTAACATGAGAATAAAAGTATAATGAGAACATATTTTCTTCAGCATAAATACAAATCCTGTCTGCATGCTAAAGCCCTATTAATTGGATACTTACTACAGGAATAAATCTTTAAATGTGTAAAAAAAAATCTTTCTGCTCTGTGATGAAATATAAATATCACCAGATTTATTAAAGAAAAAATTCTGCTAAATGACTACTTCTCTTACATACTAATTTATGCTTATGCTGCATCTGAAAGAACTCATCCTGATGTGAATATCAGCTCAATGAATGAAGCTGTAAAAGAAAAAAAGGTTTAATGTGCATGACGAGAAGTTGCTTATATCAGGCACGGCAGGTTTCAATGAAGTTTTATATTATGAAGTAGAGGAAAGGTGATAGTCTCTTAAGAGACATAATATTTATCCCATGAGTGACATAATAGTTCATAACTCACCAGAGAACAAGGCTCAAGTGAGTCATATATATTTTATGGCACAATTGGGATTAATACCGTACTTCAGAAAGGAATGCATAACCTATTCTATTTATATGGAGTGGTGGTTTAAAATTCACCCTCTTCCCTCAGCCTTTCTCCTACCCTTTGGGATCAAAGTACAAGACAGGGACTTGAAAAGAATGGGTGAGGATGTTGGGTGAGAAACAGATAATGTATCAAGGAACTGCTACAGCATCATCGTTTGCCAGGAGTTGCCCTGGCACAGCATTTGAAATTCTGGCTTTGTAGTGACAGCTGCCCAGAGGAAGAGGCCAGCCCTGAGCTGCTGCATTGTAGGGTTTTATATTGGCTGATCTTGGTGTTTTGGTGGGAAGGCAAGAGATGCTGGCTTCAGTCTCTGCTTGCAGCCTGCATTCAGTTGCCCCAAATTCCTTCTGCAATGTCACTGTTTTGCCACTGTGCCCATCAGGGTGCATTTGTCAGGATGCAGTGCAGGGAAAGGGGCATCCCAGGGAGGTGCTCACCTCACTCTTGCCTGTCAAAAAGCACAACCCTTTGGGCTATCTGCTCCTTTTCTATTCGTCACAAATGGGATGTTCAAAGACAATAGATGTGGTGTTAAATTCTTGTCTTGGGAAAATCCCATGTTTCACTCCATGGAAGGCCTGTTGTAGTCTTTTGAATGATTTCCTCAAATGTGGCTTAGAGCAGAAATTTAAAACACAATTTGTTGCATTCCAAAGAAAAAGCATCTCTTAAATTGCATCTAAAGAGCAGGGGCATAATTCTCCTCATCAGCAAATTGCTGCGAAAAGCAAAAACTGCTGAAGTTCTGGAGGTAGCATGTGGCAATTTGGAAAAATTTGTTTACCTGGGCTGGGGGATGATAGTGGAGGTCACTGGGAACCAAGCTGCCTGTGCCTCTAAGTGTTGGAAGGAAGGATGTAATTTGGGACAACACTGCAGAGATGCATGGGGAGGTTTGGCTGGAGAAGGGTTTGCTCTCAGCAGTCTCCTGTTGCTGAGGAGCCCTGGTCTAGCTGGGATGATCGAGCCAGGCTTGCTTGGGCAAAATGCCAGGGCAAAATGAGCTGAAATAGGGAGCCCTGCCACCTCTATGGACCCATCAGGCCCACAGAGAAATCCAGGGCTCCCCACATGGTGTGTCATGTTTGTTTACATCGGGTTTGGCTCTTGTGTTTTTAATCTCCTGGTTACCCATACTGCCTGTCTGCAGTAAAGAGGGATGGAGTGTGCAAGCATGCCCAAGGTGCCCTCCTGGCACCAGTGGTGGAGACAGCTGGAAAGCAGTAGCAGCACTTTTGGGACTGGGAAACAGTCTTAGGGGATCTGAGACTCCTCCAGTGTCCTCTCTGTTTTTTTTTTCTTCCCTTCTTTATGTAATAAAGGGCTTGGGATTGCTCCCAGGCTCCCCAGGACTGCATTTATAATTTCTTTATGAGGACATAGCAGAAGCTGTAAGGTGTTACCTGCCTTGTTACAAAGACCTCAGTGAACAAATGACTCCTGCCTTCCACCACCTCTGGGGAGGAGCAGGGGCACCCGAAGGGTTGGGTTTGCCCTCGGCACTGTGGGCTTTCCTTTGCCCTTGGGCTGGCAGCCTGCCTGTACAGATGTAGAGATCAGAAAGACCAATAGTCAAATCTGCTGCTTTTGATGGGGGCTCAAAAGGTCTCATTGCCTCTTTTACTGCTCTCACTTTTACATAAAATAATGCACTCAGCCATATAAGTATTGGCATTTTTGAGGCATCTCTTTCTTTGCTAGCTCTCCTGGCAAAGTACAGGGAGTTTGTGAGCTTTTTTAAACTAGCATGGAGGAACTGATTCACTAGAATTTTACTCTCTGGTGAAAATCTTATAGTAGCAGTAGTAGGTCTTAAAAGGAACTTAAAAATTATTTCCTTCATCATCCTGCACACAAACAATGGTAAATAATATTTCAAAGGGCTGTCTTTGTTTGAGCTACCAGTATTGAAGTGGGATCTTTTGTAATAAACTACTACTCTATGTATAATAGTGATAGGCTTAAATGATACATAAGCACAATTTTCCAAGTACTCTTAGCAGAAAGCATTTTATACCACATGGTTGTTTTATTGTGCACATTACTGTGATTGTTACAAACCCTTGCCAATGAATGACAAATTTACATACACATCATGTCAGCCGGCAATATTTTGCAGCCTTAATTGCTTTAGCTTCAGGCATTCTGTGTCGAAATAGAGTGTTTTACGTCCTGCAAGTTGCTCTGTTTCTTTGCAACAGTTAAATTATTCTGTAATTTGCCTGTTTTCCTTCTAATGCATTGTCCATTAAGTCACTTAATAATTTATGATGTAAAAATGTATGATGCAACCTTAAACAGCATTTAAAACTATCTTGAGGTGTTTCAGTTTTTATGGCAGAAAGGCTGAAAATCTTGAAATGCATTTGTTCAGAACATTTTTCTGATAGTTTTCACCTGCTGTAAGAACCACTTTATCCGTATTTATCTGGCCAAGTTAGCTGGTGAAGTCCAAGGCTGCAATTCCTGAGAAGAGCAGCCAGTGCAGAGAGGAGGTGCCGGGGGATGAACTGTCAGCAGATCCTGCTGGGGCAGGAGCCAGCTTTGCAGCTGATGCTGCAATGCTTCTGTATGCTCATCCCTTACTTGTGTGAATACCCTTTAATTGTGGAACAGCCCTGTGATAGCACTGTGCAAGGAAAGTCTACAGGATTGGGTTTTCATGTGTTGCAGAAGGCCTTCAATGTTTGCCACTGAGCTCCCAGTGAGAGGAGAGGCAACCAGGAATTGTAATTAAACTGTGAATGAAATAGAATCTTCTATTCTGCCCTTCCACCACTCTGATCTGCTGTGTGTTTATAACACAGTCTCTAGGTGCTTTATAACAAAAATTAGTGTCCAGCCCACATGGCTAATCAAAAATAATATGAATACATAGTATTCTGCTAGACAAAATCTGGTGTGAAGGCAGGTGCTCCGCTTGGTGCCTAGGTGGCCAACTTGGGTAAGTTGCTTCTAGGAAAGCTCTCAGGACAGAGAGTTTTGAGCAGTTGCCATACTGCATCTTTTATGCTAGGGATGGAGGAGGTGGAAGTGATTTCCAGGCGCTTAACTTGAAAGGCTTGCAGATTGAAGGTGTTTTAACTAACTTTCTCAACATGAGGTTTACTAAGGATATCTGTGAAGGCAGATGGTCAAGTTCAGTGTGGTGGTGTTGGTGGGAGTGCCTTGGGAGGGGTCCTTCCTGGGGCTGTGTGCAGCCCCTCCCATCTGTGGGTGAGGATAGCCTTCCAAATGGTATCTCACCCATGACCTGGAGAGGTGGGAGCATTTTATATACCTGTTCAAAAGCAAGGACAATGATGGGCCAGGGAAGAAGCAGAGACAATGCTTTCTCTTAGCTCCCATAGACCTGTGTTACACCTCCCTTTCTGCTTCAGGGGTTATTGGCCTTTTGGGAAGTGGATTCACCCCTTGTGAAAAATCATGAGTGTTCACTGCTAGAAAACAATCAAAAGGTAAAGAAATACAGTCTGCCATGTTCAGGTGTGTTTACCTGGATTGACTTACAACTCAAGTAAGTAGAAAGCCCAGTGTAAGCAGGTGCCCAGACCTGCTCCATGGCAAGAATCTGAGATGCCTGCTTTGTCTCAGCAAGTTGAATGGGAGGTGGATGGACATTACACCTGTACCTGTCCATTGTGTCTATTTCTAGTGGCTTTGTCTTGTCCTCTCCTCATAATGTCTCATCCAGAGATTGTTTACATTGACTTCTGGTTTCTGTGATTTGCAAGGCTGAACAGGTGTCTCTGAGCGAAACACTCCTTCTCTGAGGGGTTTCATCTCTGTGCCCTGACCAGTGCCTCTGCTTCTGCCAGTTCCAGTTCTGAGAGAGCTAAACCTGGATTTGGTAGTGTATTCAACCCACAAACTTCCCCAAGTCTGGAAGTCATGGAATCAGATAGGTATATTCTTAATCTGTTCCCAATGAGAAATCCCTGATGGGTGGTGCCTTGGAGAAAGCTCTTTGCATAATTAGAGCTGCACACCCCATTTGCTAAGGGAGTAGAAGGGGAATTTTGCTGATTTGCCCGCAAGGTTCTCAACTCTTGTTTTCACATTTAGGTTTCTGTCTTTCCCACCCCTGAAGCTCCCAATTTGGCCTGAATGCATTTTGAATTATAACAAATATCTTGATACTCACACCCCATGAATGAGGGCAGAGCACAGGGGGCAACTCCTGGCTATGTTCCTGTACTGAATTTAATTTTTCATTGATAATTAGACTCTCAGAGCCACCTGATATTTTTGACCAGCGGGAAACAAAGGCCCACTGATTGACTCCAGGGATAGATGCAAGCAGCCCCCACTGTGCTCATGCAGCGGCTTCACAAAGACTCAAAACAAGAGCTGTGGCAAATTGGCTCATCCGGCAAGTTTTGACTGGCCCATGGTGTACAAGTAGTAAATTGAGAACTGATATTTCTGAGAATTATTTATTAGCAAAGCCCAGTGTC
Organism: Passer domesticus; assembly: GCF_036417665.1. NCBI lineage: Eukaryota > Metazoa > Chordata > Aves > Passeriformes > Passeridae > Passer > Passer domesticus. The sequence continues at coordinate 46,769,444 of NC_087480.1, forward strand.
TCACTCCCCTTGTAGTTATTCTTTGCAAACAGCTTTTTACCAGTTTGGATGAGCAAACTACAGCACGTCATCGTTTTTCTTTTCTTCGGGTAATTATTAAAAGACAGCCGAGGTCTGTTCAGACTGGCAGCAGACTGCATCTGTACCCAGCTGGGCTGATACCTTAACAGTTAGGCATTATGTGTTTAATTGTATAAAAAGATAATGGGATGCATTTGCAGGAATTTATTGCAATGCAAACAATAAAAGATTGTTATTTTGAGATTCATTTCTGGTGCTTTTTTGTGTTGTTAAAATTCTAAATAAAGGTGTCATGGTGACAGTTTCTAGTGGAGTGACCAGTTGTAAGCATTTAGTACAAAAAAGGTGTGAAAATACTAGACTGAGACCAGTTAGCAGAAATCAGAGTTATACATGCTGAGACCTGCAGTGTTAAACCAAATCTGAGTAAGTCATGGATGAAGATTGATAACTCTTATTGTTTGATTTCTTTTATTTATTTTTCTTTTTTTTTCTTCTCTCTTTTTTTTTTTTTCTTTCTTGTAATAAAACCAACACAATGATGTACAGGAAGATAAAACGGTGGCTGTTTTTCATTAGTTATATTTTCCCCAGCAGCACTTCCTTTAAATAAGTTGAAACCAGACTGCTACTGCCTGGGTCACATAGAATAGGAAAAAAGCTCCTGGCCCACGTTGTGATAATGCTCTTTGTAGAGTAAAATAACTATTAGTCTTTTGCAGTAAGGTTCCCTAAACAGCAAATAACATCTGTGTTGGTGAGGCTGTGCTTTGATGTAGACTTTCAGTTTTGGGTGTGAGATGAGGACATGCTTGCCCTTGTCCATATTTTCTGGACATGTTCATAGAGACGAGGAAGTCATTGGTACTGATGAAACTTGCAGAACATGGTCACTTCCATCCCCAAGAACGTCAGCTGTGGAGTACTGAGATTCTTGAAGGGAAGGTCTTTTCCAGGTAAGAGACATGGGATAAGCTTTTCCTCTTGTGTTTATTTGAGCTGGGTGATGGGGACAGGGCTAGATCAGAAAGCAGCAGACATGCAAAGCCTTCTCTTACTAATCCCAGAAGAAGGTAGGAGTAAGCAAGTGTGCAGCCCAGACAGAATAAGATTGTAGAAGAAATGTCCACTCAAGGGTGATGCTACTTGCCTTGCCCTGTCAATGCACTTGGAAGTAAAGGAGAAATTACTCCTCAGAATCCTTAGGGTGTGAAGGACTCCTTTGGAGAGAACAGGGATGTCTGTGCTGGCCTGTGCAGGGTCCCAGCGATGTGAGAGGCACTGTTGGCATGTCCCCTAGCCTGCACAGACACCTCTGTCCTTGCCCCTATCATGGTGCTCAGTGTGTATCTCCTGCACTTGACATATCAGAAAGACTGGAGGTTTAGAGGGACATCCTCACTTGGTTGAAAATACGTAGCTCCTAATGAAAAGTCTCCCCCAAACTGGAGTCCAGTTTTAGGCTGTCATGTTAGCAACAGCTTGGCTTGAGTTTTTTCCCTGTAATTTCACCAGGGAGATCAAGTCAATTCTTTGTAAATTGGTCTGGAGCTGGTAAGAGCCACAGACTGCCCACTGAGACTGGGGTGGCCAAGCCAAGGACCAGCTAACAGTGTGTGGCTTTCAGGGTGTGTTGAGGCTCCTCTGCCACCACAAGTTAAATTCAGGTTATCCTTATGGGGCCATGTGCAGCAGTTGCACTGGGATTGGCTGTGTGACACATGAAGTGAGACCACACAGGTACTGTGACTGCTGTCCCCCAGCAGCATTGTTTTATCCTCAGCCTTGGACAGGACAAAATAACACAATTATTGGAACTAAAGCTGCTGTTTTTGATGATGAGAAATTCTTTCAGGCCTTGATTTGAACATGTTGCCTACAAGATGTAGACAGAAACAAGCTGTACATTTAACTGGAGCAGTTGTGTATTCTGGTGGTGTCACTCAAAGTGAAGCTCGGCAAATTATAAATGCATCTATTTAATACTAAAAAACAGGTACCTCACCCTGGTAGAATTTTTCTAGCCCCATGATTTGTTCGCACCGAGGTTAAGCCAGACTCTGGGCAAGCTGAGGCTTTCTCAGCCCCTGGAGAGACTCACCTTTCTGCCAAGAAAAGGTTTCTGTGGCACAAGGAGAGCCTGGTCTTTCTTTCCCCTACAAATCCTGCACAGAAGGCTCTGCTGTGCAGTCCTCCCTGCAGCACCCCATTGGTGCTCATGTCCCACAGGCAGTGCTTGGGAAAACCCATGTGCAGCAAAGACTTTCTGTAACCACGGGGCTGCTGAGCCCTTACACAGGTAGACAAGTACAAACCCTTAGTCTTGTACTCACAGTTTGTGGTTTTAGTGCAACCAGCCACCAATTTATTATTCCCACCAACTGAATTTCCGTGATATGGATTTTGCCCCACACTTGAAATGCGTCTGGATTTAGATAAGCTATGCACTGTTATAGCACTCGTCCAGCACAGGGAACTGTGGATCCTTAGTTTTCCTCCTAGACTGGCATATGCTTCTGGTAAAAAAAGGAATTATGTCTATGCAGGGCTTAAGACCAGGGCAGAGTAACAATGCAGATATCAATTCTTTGAGGAAAATTAATAGCAAAAAACACAGGGCATATGGGCCATGACTATGTCATTTGCTGAATATATTCAACTTCCTCGAAGTGGAAAACTGCCCTGATTTGACAGAGTAAAGAAATAACATAAAAATGGAAGGACAGTTGTGGCCCAGTTGTCAGAGAGACTTGAAATTAATTTTGAACATTTGAATCAGAGTGAAGTGAGATATCTCAGGCACGTAATCTGCTCATTAAAAATGCCGCTTCCTGATGGCTGAGACAGATATCTTCAAATGTTTTCAGATAGACAAAAATAGACAAAATGACATAATAAAACAGCTTGGGATTTTTTTTTAAAGTTAAAAGTTCTGATTTTTAAGGTCTAAGGATTATGTTTTGACACCAGATTTGGCTAAATACAACTGAACTAGTCATAAGAACAAAATATAATTTATTTCTTCTTCTTATGCAACCCAAATACCTTTTCTTCTTGTCAGCTTAAAATGAAAGGTTATTTTTTTTTCAGTTTAGCCACTGAACTGAGGATTCAATTATTTGCATACCTTGGTTGTAAGACATTCTAATATTTATCTTGCTGCTGCTGCTGCAGGAGACACAAGAATTATCTGCTTCTCTGGTAGGGAAACAGAATTAAAAAAACCCTGAACATGTAGGTCCATTATTTCCATTTCACAATAATTATGCAGTGTGTTAAACAATGTTCACTTCCATCTGATGCAAAGCCCGCTACCTGGAAATACACAATTACCATAATACCTTGCTGGTTAGACATACGGTGAGACTATGATTATGCAGAATGTTGGAAGAACTTTATGTATAAAATTATTCTTGAGGAGAAGAAGTGGGGAAAAAAACCACGAAGTAAAAAGCTAAGCCAGCACATTATCTAATTCTCAATGTAAAATAATGCAGAAGTGCGGAAGATGAACATCTGATTTGTCACATCTGATACGCTAATGTTTTATCCAAAAGGAAGAACACATTGTAACATGCTCATTCATCTGCATAAACACCACCTGGCCCTTTACAGGCACCTACTCAAGTAACAAAAGTTAATGGCAGCCCATTTGTAGCCATTTCACTGGTAGAGATGGAAAGGGCTGGGGTTTTTTTTCTTTTTAAAGTAACATATTTACATGAGTGTCTGTTGAGGAACAGCCTCGCTCTCAAAGCTTGCTTTGAAACCTCATTCTCAGTGACTGTAAATTAAGGAAATTCCAAAGAAATGTTAGAAAATATTACTTAAAGCCTGTAGCAAGCATGCTCACACACAGACACACATACACAAACAATGCACATGCTGACATAGTTTTTAACCCCCAGCCACCCACTGCTGTGGAGCCATATCAGAGGACTGTAATGCAAAGCTGCATTTACCAAAAACTGCTATGCTGGTCATGATCCAAACAGCAGCTAGATATAGGTTCTAATGTATGGTCAGGAATGAAACAGATTTGTTGCTTGTTATGTTTTTAACTGGAGCATCATGGTGGCATGCTTCAGTAAACATGCCTTTGTGCTACATTACACATATATGTATATCATAATTTTGCTTTCAGATTAAAATAAAACCTGGGCAACCAATTCACTAAAATGCTGTGCACCAGCTCTGCTGCCTTCGCAGCAAATGCAGGCAGGAAGGTGTGAAAGCCAAAATGAATAGGTGACTTACACAGCTATGAAAAGGATTTTTTGTCTTATGAAGTGCCTAGGTTTGGCCAAATTTCATGGCAGCAGATAGGAGCAGTCTTGTAGAAGGTGCAGTAGGACCTGGGCAGGCCCTGTTCTGGTAAAGTGGGGTTGGGTGAGATAATCACTTTTCAGCCCAAATTGTCCTCCAAGTCTGTGTGCATTCTCCCCATGGGTCTCTTGGCTGAAGAAGCATCTTCCCCAGCTCCAGGATGCTGCTGGAGCTCTTGATAATGGTAGCTGTTTCCAGGTATGTGGTGGGCTGACTCAGTGGGAGGCTGGCTGGCTGTAATACCAGCTCTGGGAGAAAGAAGGCTGGAGGTCCTTGCAATCACTGACCCATTCTTGACAGGTGCTTAAAGTGTCTGGAGAAAGACCATGGCTGGTGTATTTGAGTTAGTTCATGTGTACATGGGATTTGCCCTAGGTGCAAAGTTGGAGGCTTTGAAGAAGATTGGGAACAACACCTGGGGAGTTGTCCCTCCATGTCCCTCACCAGGCGGGCCAATATGCTGGCCAGAGTAGGACCCTTCAGCTGGAGCAGGCTCTCACCAAGGCCTCAGGACACCACTTTAATGCCCTTGACATCCCTGGCCAGCCCCTAGAGTTCCTATTCACAACCTGCCACTGGTCCAGGAGCTCCTTACAGTTCTCCTTATGGGAATGGTTGTAACATAGAGCTCTCTGTGTACAGCCAGGCAATGCACTGAACTCATAGCCCAGCTGCTAGAGCAGAAAGATCAGTGTGAAGCTGCAGGGGTTGAAGAGCAAGCTTGTCCCAGGGTGCCTTGGGCAAGTCAGGTGGGAGCTGTTAGCAGTTATTAGAGAAGATAAATGGGCTTGATCAGCAATCAATTTAAATTGAATGAGTCTACGTCTGTCTGTTGGGATGGTTACCCTGCAAGAGGTGTGGGACAGGAGTGCACTCACCATAGGGTATTTTGCCTTCTGGATATGCTCACTAAGTCTCCCTCTGTGGACAAGCCCAGAAAACTGCAAAGAGCTGGTAACTACGGATGATCCTTCTCTAGACGGGATTTCGAAGGTAATGGATCTCTGGCACCTCCTTTGTGTTTGTGGGAGAAGGCATCTATTGTTCCCCTGGCTTGGCCCAACCTTAATAATTTTTAACTTCTGATGGTACTGCCCCAAACAATGCTTTTAGTTTACAGTCCCTTTTTTAGCATGTGTGCATCCATGAGAATCAGTATAGGTCTCCTGTAGATCCTATGGGATCTACAGATATCAAAAGAGAGAAGTACAAGGAAAGGAGAGAAAACAAGCAGGTTCAATCCTGACACCAGGGACCCCAATTCCACTTTATGCAATACTGCCAGGTATAATTTTCTTCTCTTTATTCATATGAGTAAATACTTATATCATACTCTCTTTCTCTCATGCACCCTCTTACTCTTGCTTTCTCTTTTCTGGGTGTTCTCAGAGATGTCTATCTTAGTCTGTCACCAGTGTTGTAAATTTCTTCAAGTTGTAAGTGGATAATCATCCCAAAAATGTGGGACCCCTCTGTCAGAACTCCTGTGGATGTAGTCCCTGTTGAATTTGGGAGCAGTTGCATTACCAAAAGACTAACTAAAGATAGGACTTTTGGTTGCAAGAGAACTCTTGTTTTGCTAGCAATAGTTTTTAAAGAATCCTGTAACTAAATATGTAAGTTTGTACATTCTTGTTCCTGTTGTGGTTTCTGTTCTGGTGTTTTTTTTTTTTTTTTTTTTTTTTTTTTTTGTGTGTGTGTGTGTGGTTTTTTTTCTTGTTTTTGGTCAAGATTCTGTGTTTATCAATATTGTGATCTGTGTAAGTGTTTCATTGCCAATTTGAAAATTTGGACTTTAGCTGCCACCCTTGCTACCCTCAGCCTTAGAGATCATGGAAGAGTTGGTGCCACTTCAGCTGATTTCCTGAAATCAGTTTCACTCTTTTTCTCTCTCTGAGCCTGTGTGGGATCTCAGTCACACACAGAAGTCCTGTGAGTAGCAAAGCACTTGTCATCATTGTCCCTGCACTCCTTGATAGAAAGAAAGGCTATTTCTCAAAGTGCCATTGTACACATGGAGAGGGGCATAAAGTGAGTCCAGAGTACATCATAGCTATATGCATATTTGAAATAAAAGTATCCCTGTTAGCTCAGGCTACTGAAGAAAGGAGAATGCTAAGAGAATACTTATCTTTTTTTGCCTGCGAGGGAAAACAGATTTGAGATCAATGGGAGTCCTCAAAGGTAAGTTGAGAGGGCCCCTTTAAGAGTAATCAATTTTCTGGGTTTTGTTTTCCCCAAGGGGAAAATAGTTTTCTGTTTGCCTTTTTCTTTTTCAAAGAAGCACCATTAGCTGTCTCATTGCTTTATTTATAATATCATATTCTAACAGTAATAATTTTTCCTATTTTAACAAATGTTTGCAGCACTTTACAGAAGAGCTACATAGCTCCTGTCCCAGAAAGTGACCTTCCCTATTTCCAGAGGGAAGGCGTGGGGCTGCTGTGCCAGCTAAGCAGAGGGCAGGGGTGCCAAGGGATTTTTCAGGTGGGGCAGGGCAGGAGGAGTGATTGTAATGAGGATTATTCCATCCTTTTCATGGAGGGGGACTGTGGAATTATGGTAGCACCTTTGGGTGCTGGCAGAGGTGGTCTGCCAAGCAAAGAGCCAACTTAGCCTGTGAGAGTGAAGATGACTTCATACTACATAGGCAAGAGGGAGCCTAATCCAGCATTCCCTCAGCTGGCTCTGCCCCCCTCATGATATTAAAACAAATGCATCTTTTAAGTGTCAGGTACTTGGGCTCTTCAAAGCACATTAGGATTTCTGTGTCCTCATCCATCCACACACCTTTTGGAGTCTCCCTATTGGTGTTGTAACAAAAACCATGAGAGAATTGAACCCACATCTCCTGGGACCCTCAGCTAAAGACCAGTGAGACGCAGCACCTTCCTGCAGAGCATGACACTGATGATGTGCTTTCCCTCTCTGCAGATCCCAGGCTGCGCACCACCCAAATCCCCTTCTTCCTCTCCTGTCCAAATTGTCTGCATACATCTTTGATACACTAGGCTGGGACTTAAAACTGTTTCCCAGCTTTGTAGCAGTAGTCTCAGGCTCATGAGACTGTTTCTGGCATCCGCAGTGAGAACAAAGCACCCCAAGCCCAGCTTGTAACTGGAGTGTGCAGAGAGTGCCGTGCATGGCCTGAGCAGGAGCACCACAGTGGTGGTGGCTGAATGAACTTTGAACCTCACCTAGAAATAAGAAGCTTCATTTGGACACCTGCATGAATGCAGGTAACAGGTGCACGCTGTGTTTACAGAAAATCAAAAATTACTATTCTGCTAATTAGTAGAATGTGTCTGAAAAGTATATAAATAAATCCATTCTGTAGAATTATTGTCCAATTTATCAGTTATGCATGCAAAGTGACTTTTTTTTTCCAAAGCCACTGATGTTTTCAGCAGTTATCTGCTGCAAATATGAGCCTGTTTTGGTTTTTTTTTTTTTTGTTCATGTCCGTTGTGCATTTGTAATGTTGAAATAGTCCAGTCTGAGGCATTAGATCAGAATCTAGCCCACTGATTCATTACTAAAATTTATTTATTATGGAATATAAAATGTTATACATGGAGGCAAGACTCATGGCAGAGCACTTTCCCTATTCTACTCCTTAGAGCTGAAATAGAGGAAATGCACAAGCAACTCTACGGTCCACTAGAAAATAGACTATTACACAGAGCCAGTCATATGTGATTGTGTTCTGGGTTTAAGTGGATTAAATTAGGTGTTATTTACAAGGAAAAAATGTTTTTGAAATAACTGGAACCTAGCTCTTTGCAGCCCTATGTACAAGCTTTCCATTTCCAAGAAATGCTGTTGGATTGTTATGTTTCAGCTGGTATAACTGCTGTCTTTTTTGGAACAAAGGAGCAATTAGAAATCATTTGTTATAAAAGCTTCTTTCCTTCTGTTATAAGAGCATTTGTCTTTTGCTGACCCTTTTGAAAGTTGCAGTTTTGAAAAAAACCTTGAGAGAAAGAGGCCTCCTTGTCTTTAATCTAAGAGCAAAGTAAGAGCCTAAGTAACTGTCTATGGTCCTACTTTAATCAAGTTAATGCAGCCTGCTAGACTACAGGCTTTGCTTAGTACAAAGAGACACTCAGATGTAAGCTCATGAGTGGATACTTTCACAGGGCATTCCACTAAAAAAACAGCTCTATGAGATAAGAGATCAGGTCCAAGAGGAGTCAATGACACGGCATACAGGAGATTGATAGGGGCTGGGAAGGATGCTGGGGTGTTGTGGACAAGAGGTGTAGTAGCAAAAGCCAGCTGGGCTCTCTCTCTGGCATAATTTTCTTTATAAGGTGCTTGTGAAAAAGAAGTGCACTGTGATGGACCTTTGTTTAGTTCAAAGGTTTTTACCTCTTTATTCTAAAGCCCCATTGTGAATTCACAGGGCTTAAAATATGTATCACTGTCCCTTTCATTTTATCCTTCTGAAAGAAATCAAAGGCAAATAAAAAAAAAAGTTTTTTTCCAATGAGCCTAGTCTGTTTGAAATTGTGTGCTGTTTGTACATATGGTGTCTCCATATTGTGCGTTCAGGAGAATCTTTTTGAATTTTGTATACAAGTTGGTTAGACATTATACTTGAAAAAAAGGGATGTGGAAGAAAAATAAATTCCAGGTAACTCCTAGATGAGTAAAATTCTCTTTCTACTCTGCACCCCAAAGAAAAACTTTAGAACATATTTTAAAAGAAATATCACTAAAACTTTATATTTTCTCACTATAGCATCATTCTTTCTTTTCTTTTTTTCCAGCATTATAAGTTTCTAGACATTCATTTGACATTTCTTTAATTGTTGCAATCCTTTACCTCCATTTTTATCAGCTCTTAATATATAAAACAATGCCATTTAAACATAAATGCATCTCTCTGCTCTCCAGAATCTTAGCCTAGGCAGAAGAAACAACAAATAAGAATGAATGTATAATAAAATCCACGGGGTTTAGTTCTGCTTCTTTCTACAAATAATAAATACAGTACTGCAGCTGCATTACTCCACATCATATGCAAAAGAATTTTGTCATGATCGTCACTAATTGTTTGAGGATATCTCGTTTGCTGTTTTGGGCTTTTTTTTTCCATTTACAAGGAGAGAATTGTGTGCTTTCCCTATTTGCAGGGCACTTGGTGTTCTCTGCTGACATATGATATGTAGTTTAAATTCTATCTTTTATCCGCTCAATACATTTAAAGCATAATCTTAGTGATTGACAGTTTTCATGAAAAAAAAGATATGATCTGGTTTTACTGTGAAGACAGAATAATCTGTTAACAGAGCAAAAATATTGGTGACACTACAGTGTTTCCAAAGGAAATATTTTGTGCATCATTCTGGGATGTGAATCAAAACAATCATGACAGGTGAACGAAAAGAAGAAAATTAAGATATAGCTACAAACAAAAGCAGCATTAATAATTCAGGTAAATAAACTTCAGTATACAGAAAGGAAGCATGCTGTCAAGGTGATGGAGAATGTTTCCTCAAGTACAGTACATCTAGGCAGCAGAAAAATATGTAGTGGTTTAATATTTTCCATTTTCCAAGAGCTTTTTGTATCCCTAATTTCACTCCTCTTGATATGTTTTCCTAGTTAATATTATTTAGTGTACTCCATAAGCTAAACCCAGTTAAATGAGTTTGGATTTTATTATGGAGAACTTAATTATAAATTTAAGGTACAGAGGATGGCTGCACTGGCATGTGGGATGGGTGTCTGTTTTCTTTAATATATGCAATTTATTGATACTCAGCTTTAAATGACATGCAACCCTGCCTTCTCTGCCTAGCTAGGTCTACTCTCTAGCTCTGACTTGGGTACTTTACTGGGATCATTCAGCAACATTTAAATGTTCACGGAAATATATTTTTATTTAGCCATGCAGTTGGGCTCAAACTCCACCCAGATTCAGACAGGCTTGCCAGTGACTCTGCTGTGCTGTGGAGCACACCTGGGCTGGTCCTGCTGCTGTCCTGCACCACCTGGCTTTCAGAGATGCTTCTCCACCGTGCAGGGTTTTCAGTCCTGCTGACCTAGCAGGGCAGCAGGGGCACACTGCAGGAACAGGCATTTGGATGCCCTGGCAGTCAGCTGCAGATTCCTTTGCCCTGAGGAGGAGGAGTGTGATGACCACCTGCCCCCATCCTCCTCTTGGGGAGCGAGCTTTGGCTGGTGGGAGTTACCTCTGGTGGGGTTCAGCATCTGGTGGTTTTGCTTGTGTCTGCCATGAGCAACTTGTGGGCACGGGAGAGAGCAAGGAATGGAAAGCATTGCTGTAGTGTTTTTTCTTTTTTTTTTCTTTTTTTTTAAATTTTTTATTTTATTATTATTCCTGTGCACCTTTCAGTCATAGCTAATGTCAGGTTTTCCTCTGGTAGTTCCGCTACTGTTCCCTCCTAGAAGTCATGCTCTTGAAAACCAAACCCGGTGTAACTGAATACTTTAATAACAGTTATGCCTTTAGTTGTAGTGTTTTTATATTCTCATTTAGGGCAGCAAGCACTAAAGGCCCAAGTTTCACCAGTATTTTAAATGATTTAATATGGTCTTATGAAGGGCATTAAATGCCATTGGTGCAAGAAAAAACCCAAACCCAACCCACAAACTGCAGGAGCAAAAACAAATTGTACGCATGACTCCAATGCAAACTCAACTGTTTCAGTGTTTATAAATATTCCTCTGTGGAGAGAAGCGTGTGTATTATAATAATTATGCATTAGTGCCTCATTAGTAGGGGGTAACATCCACGCTGTTTCTTTTTCCTCTAGTGTATTTTTGATAAGTTAACATTTTAAAAATCCTTATTTGGTGTAATGAGGAGACTGTGCGTCCCTGTGCCTGTGTGTGTGAGCATCACCCGTGGCAGGGAACGCCACCATGGCCTGCTGGGGATCCACCATGGAGCGAGCTGCTGCAGCTGGGTGCACAGGAGGCCGTGGGCCTGTAAGGTGTGCGATACAGCGCTGCTGTCTGTCTGTCTGTCTGTGCTGGGGCCTGCAGTGCTGCTGTGGGTCTGTGTGTCTGTCTGTGCTGGGGCCTGCAGTGCTGCTGTGGGTCTGTCTGTGTGTGCTGGGGCCTGCAGTGCTGCTGTGGGTCTGTCTGTCTGTCTGTGCTGGGGCCTGCAGCGCTGCTGTGGGTCTGTGTGTGCTGGGGCCTGCAGCGCTGCTGTGGGTCTGTGTGTGCTGGGGCCTGCAGCGCTGCTGTGGGTCTGTGTGTGCTGGGGCCTGCAGCGCTGCTGTGGGTCTGTCTGTGCTGGGGCCTGCAGCGCTGCTGTGGGTCTGTCTGTCTGTGCTGGGGCCTGCAGTGCTGCTGTGGGTCTGTCTGTGCTGGGGCCTGCAGTACTGCTGTGGGTCTGTCTGTGCTGGGGCCTGCAGTGCTGCTGTGGATCTGTCTGTGCTGGGGCCTGCAGTACTGCTGTGGGTCTGTCTGTGCTGGGGCCTGCAGTGCTGCTGTGGATCTGTCTGTCTGTCTGTGCTGGGGCCTGCAGTGCTGCTGTGGATCTGTGTGTGCTGGGGCCTGCAGTGCTGCTGTGGTCACTCTGGCTGTGTGAGAGCCCCTTGGAGCCCCCAGCAGCGTGTCCCTGGCCCCGTGTGTCTTTCAGGCCCCCGGCGGTGCCCCATTCCCCTGTGCTGGTCCTCGGGCGTGGGGCACGGCGGTGCCTCTGTGTGCAGTGAGGCCTGGGTGTGATAACCTTGTGTTTGGTGTGACTGATCAACTCATTGCACCATCCCTGCCCTGCTGGATGATTTGATGATGAAACGATTACATTTTTCTGGATGCTGATTATTAATAGCACTTGAGATATCAAGTGTTTGTGAAGGGAAGGCAGTGGTACTGTACATGCTTTTAATCCATCACAGCCCTGTGATTTTTACTAAGGAAAAGATACCTTAACATACCATTTATTCTTTTTTCATTTTTGTAGATAATAAAAGCTATGTGTCTTTTCAACTTTGTTTGGGGCAGAGACTTGTTTCTGCATATAGACTGTATTTATTCTGGAGAGAGATCCAAGATAATGAAGAAATGAAATGTTTTTGAGACTTTCCTTATTGTCACTTCTGCTACCAGAACTATAATTACATTATCAAAAGGAAATTAGTGCTAACCTGAGAGGAGTAACTCCGTTGTGCATTTTACCCCATGATTAATTTTCTTTGTGCCCTCCATGCTAAGATGACAGTTTGTAGAATTGCAGAGCATGAAGATGCTTAACTAACCCTTTCTGTTTACAGAAAGCAAATTGACTTTGGAGCAAATCGCCTTCACACTGTTTAGAATGACAAAATAGTACATCAAGGAAAAAATATACTAATTGATGGCTTTCTAAATAAAGCATGAGCATAGAGTTATACTAAATTGGTTGTCTTGTGCCTCAAATTAATCTCTTCATTATATGGCACTAGACTGAGTGTTTTGTGTTTCAATCCATCTTTTAGAACAGCATTTGATTAATCAACTTAATGATGACAGTTTTTAGCTTGTGACAAATGATACATTTATTCAGGCAATGTTTCAGATGATCCATGCTATTGTAAGCCTAAAGAAAAGAAGCATCAATTTAGAAGATTAGATTATTATGCTGTATTTTATACTCTCTACATTTTCTCTAATGAAAAAAACTGAGGTTTAGATTATAAGTAGACTGTCACCTGAAACAAATAATATTAAACAAAACTTACATTTGTAGTATCTGTCTTCCCCCAGTAAATATTTTGCTTAAGAAATAATGTTAACTGTATATTCAGTCAAATGGTAATGGGAACTTAATCAAAAAAGAAATCATTGCAGTTCACAATGTGATCACAAGTGACTTAGTTTTAAAAAGTTAAAACATTTTAGCAACATATTCACGTGTTGCACTAGACATAAATTAACTCTTCACATGTAAGCAGAAATCTAGCCTATTTTATAAGGCAAGAAATCAGGCAATGAAACTTCAGCAGTAACAAATGAGGGGCACCAGCCTCCACCCCAGAGCCCCTGCAGAAAATGTGAATTGCCTCCTCAGAGGTGGGTGACAGGGCACATTGTCACCAGCACAGAGAGGCTCCTAAACCATATCTGGCTCCTTTCACTTAAGTGTAATGTGGAGGAAACCAGCTGCTCCAGGGGAGGAGTTTTTGTAGGACTGAACTTTCCTTTGTGCATGGTGGTGCAAAATGGTGTTTGTACACAATACTCTCATGGCCAGGAGGGGCAGAAGCAAGTATTTGACTACAAGCATCTCCTCAGTGTTTCAGAAAGGTTTTTGTTTCTGTGCAGTTTGTGTAGTCTTCCATACTGAACATACTTGGCAAATCATGTTTAATATCTCACTGATTTCTCCCCCTCCCTGATTTAACTATCTAGATGTGAAATTATAAGCTTGGAAACTTTTAAAAAGTGAGACACATACAGAACCTACAAGTTCAGTCCATTAGTCTTTAGGCAAATAATTTTTTTCTAATAGAAAAATTCTACACATTTATGATACCAAAAATATTGGTTTTAAAGTCGTTAAAGCTCAGGTATCTTATGAATAATCTTTTCAGTTAACAGGCCACTGCTGTTTAAACTCTGCTGGTTTCCTCACTGGCAAAAAGGCTTATCTTAAAAGTGTCTAAATATTTAATAGAGATCAGGAGAAAAGTAGGATATCCACAGGTGGGTCAGAAATAAATTAATTAAAACCCCCCAAAAATCCTAGATTAAAAGATTTGAAATCATTCTGGTGCCAGAGTCTTGACAAGCTTTACAACAGGCTGTTTAAAGATATATGTTAATTAAGAATAATGAAGAGAAGATAGAGTTTGGTGGGAGCGCAAGCCAAACGCGTTTGGATGATGGACAGTGCTGAGAGCACTGCCACATTCAGAGGGACCTTGGAAGCTGTGGGAAATGTGTTCCCCACCACGGAGAGAAGGTAATGGCTGTGAGGGGCACCAAGGAGGGGCTCCTGCAGTGTAGAGAGGTCCCTGGGGGTGCTGACCCTGGGGAGTGGCTCTGCTCCTTGGGGGGGGACGTGTGCCCGTGCAGAGCAAGGTCAGCGATGTCCTCTCTGGGCGGGCAGAGGGCTCTGCAGGTGCCAGAGGGAGGGGGCTGCTGTGGCCTCTGTGGGACCAGCCCTCCCTGCTGAGGCTCCTGCTGGCTCTGGCCAGTTGCCCGGAGCGCTGCTATGGCAGGGAAATTGCTGGTCTGGTGTGTGTGCCAGTGCTCACCCTGTTTGAACGTGCAGCTTCACACGCTTCTTGTTGTGTTTCATAGCCAGGCTGTACAGATTGGTTTGATTCCTGATGGTGCCAGAACAGGTGCAGTCATCCTTTTGTCATCTGTGTCTGCAGGTACAGCTGATACAGGCCTGTATAACCTGTATATCTTGTCAACACTTTGGTAGCAAGGTACAATATTGTGGTGAAAGCCAGCAGGGTGTGGGATTGCTGTAGCAGGGTGGTGCTGCGCTGGCTTCTCTGCTAGCGTATTGTAGGAATTTCATTAACGTAATTCCTAAGAAAGCAAAATGCACAGATGTTGATTAACTGGATTATATTTTCCTTAGATGAGAGACTATAAAAATAAATGCTAATAACGCAAAATGGCACAATGTCATGGGTTATATGTGTAAGAAATGAGAGTAGCATCTCTTTGTAAGAAATATAATATTATGCTTCATCCTTTCAAATGTGCAGAGACTTATGTGGACCTGTGGTCAACGTTACTGGAGCGCAGTAGAAGTAATTCCTTAGTGAATAGTTAACAATTAATAGAAACATGTTTGGGTATTACAAATCAGAAAATAAAAAAAATTAAAATAACTGAAGTCCACCTAAAAATCTTGGTTTAGTCTTATTGATATTGAGTCAAGAACTCAAAGAGATGGAATTGTAGGGCTTAGAGTGCTTCATTGCTTATGCCTGAAGAACAGAAGGAAAATTCCCCATAAATCATGAAGAAAGTCAGGACAATCTATTAAAGCCCAGCATGCTCTAGTATACAATGCTGTATCCAGTACCAAAATCAGCAATGAGTTCTTCTATTTCAGTCATAGTCATCTACTCTGCAGCTAGACTTTTTTTTCAAGGTATGCTGTGCTCCTATGTGTGCTGTTGATATTTGAGAATGCTACATAACTCTTTTAGGGTTTTTAGAAATAACCCAAAGAGTTTTGGGGTTTAATAGAATTGATAAGAGGAAGGGCAGCATAAGAGCTCTTGCTTTGATGCGTATTATAATAGGAGGCAAAAAACACCCTGGTTAGCCTTGAGAGCAGACCACTACACTGAGTAGTACTCAGTTCTTTGGGGCTGATTATGGCCTATTGAGGCAGAAAACTTGTTCGAGTTCAAACTCTTTGAATTCCTTGTTCACTCAATAGAGTGTCAAAAAAGAGCATTCAATGGTTCATGTAGCAAAATCACCGCTGGCCTAAATTGTT